>NW_004457288.1:128182-143081 GCF_000313135.1 Acanthamoeba castellanii str. Neff | reverse complement strand
GTGTGTCGTGTGTGTGTGTGTCGTGGAGTGCTGAATTCGAATGTGTGTGCGCGTGCAGCCCAACATGCGCAAGGGTTGGGTGGAGGAGACGGAGGAGCAGGAGCAGGAGAAGCAGCGCGCGGCCACGCCCTCCTCCGCTCTCCCCTCCTTCAAGCCTTCCTTCGTCCTCGGCGGCGAGGCCGGCCTCAACATGGTACCAATCTCCGCACGTCCAGCCCGTCTCCAGCCAAAGCTCACGACACGACCGCACACACACGCACACACGCGACCACACACACACACGCACACACCACACACACATACACACACACGACCGCGCAGGCGCGTTTGGCCAAGTCGTCGGTGATGCAATCGGCGATGCAGGCGTCGAAGGTGAGGCGCGAGGTGTCAGTTGCCGAACGCAACCACATGCGCGCGATGCAGCAGCACGCCTACACCCACTGGGTCGACTACCACCTCGCCAAGATCCAGTACTTCATCGAGGTGCGCCTGCCGACACACGCACACACATGCACACACACACACACACACACACACACACACACACACACACACACACACACACACACACACACACACACACACACACATGTCTCCACGACACGACATATGCCACGCTCACGGTGTGTGTGCCGGCGCAGGACATGAGCAAGGACATGTGCGACGGCGTGCTGCTGATCAATCTGCTCCAAGTGCTCACGGGCGAGTCGATCGGCATCTGCTCCGACAAGCCCGAGGTACGCGCGCACTTTATCACCGAACTCGAGGCCCTTCTTTTCACACCACTTTGCTCCCCGTTGTGTGCGTGTCGTGTCATGTCGTGTGTGCGTGTCGTGTGTCGTGTGCGTGTGCGTGTCGTGTGTGCGTGTGCGGTTACAGATGACGATTTTCGAGAAGATGGAAAACGTGAACAAGGCCATGAACTGGTTGCGCAGCAAGGGCATGAACATGCGCGGCTACGGACCCGAAGACATCCTCGACGGAAACGTTAACGTCATCTCTGCCATCATCTGGTATAACGTTGCTTTCCTGTGTGTTGTGTGTTGTGTGTTGTGTGTTGTGTGTTGTGTGTTGTGTGTTGTGTGTTGTGTGTTGTGTGTGTGTGGTCGGGTGTGTGTGGTCGGGTGTCTCGTGTCTCGTGTCTCGTTCTCATTTTTCATCACCGTCGTCATCATCATCTTCGTAGGTCGATCATTTCGGTGTCGTCGGTGCATCCGTTCGACGCGCAGAACACGACTGAGACGAAGGCCAAGCAGCTGCTCCTGCAGTGGTGCCAGCAGCAGGTCCAGGGCTACCCGTCCGTCCGCATCGACAACCTCGACCTCAGGTCCGTCACCATCGCCCGCCAAACCGCACACACAGCGCACCACGCGGCACACAACGCAGAACGCACACACACCACGCGGCACACACGACACACCCTGCGGACCAACGCTGACGCTACGTGTGCGCAGTTGGCAGGACGGTTTGGGCTTCTGCGCGCTTCTCCACAAATACCGGCCTGACATGATCGACTACAACGCTGCCTTGGTACGTGTCTCTGCGCGCGTTGTGTGTTATGGCGTGTGCTGTGTCGCACTCACACGTGTGTGTGTGTGCTCTCTTGGCACCCTTTTGGTGGATTGTGCAGAACCAGGGAGACGACCGCATTGACTACGTGATGGCGCTGCTAGCAGAGAACTTTGGGGTGACGCCCATCCTGCTGCCAGCCGACCTCAAGAAGAAGGACTTCAAGCCTGACGAGCGCAGTGTCTTCGCCTTCCTCACTGTCCTCAGGGAAGTCCTCACCTGTGCCCTCATTGATTAGCCCAGCTCCAACCCAAGGAGGTCCAAACCCAGATTCTGAAGTGTTTGCAATAAATCCTGTTTTGACTTGGGAGATGTTAGAGCGAGAATAGTGCTGTCAGGGGAAGTGTATTGTGGTTTAGACCAAGAACATTATGGTTCACTCTCACTGATAACAACAAGTAGCGAGTGCCAATTACTTGGCTATTGCTTGAAAACAACAAACAGTTGCTTTTACAGTTTTTTGGGTGGACACGCCATAGCCAACTTAACATGGAGACAGGTCATTCATTCCCTGGTGCTGATCACACAGAATCAGAAGGGATTCCTACAGTGGAGAGGTCAAGACAGAGGCCAGAACACCTTTATCCCTGAATGAGAGCCACCAACCCAACACCAGTATACCATCAGTCCCTGGTGTGGGTGGCAGAGATTGAGACATAGCTGGTGGGGAAGTGGCCCTCGTGGTCGCCAACATAGCCGTAGCGCCACTCGCCGGCGCCGTTGCCCTCGGGCTGCTGGCCGTGTTGCTGGGGGTCCGTCAGCGGCAAAACGAGGACCTGGTCGCCCTTCTTGAAGCTCAACTCGCCCTCGTTCTGAGCCTCGAAGTCGAACAGTGCCACGCCGCTCTGCAGCTCCTCCGCTTTCTCCTCCTTCCCCTCCGTGTTCCCTGTGTCGCCTTCGGTGGTCGTCATCTCAACTGGTGCATCTGCCTCTTCATGATCGATGGCAGCCGCAGCATCGGCTTCAGGCCCGGTGTGCGCGTGCTGGTGATGATCATCGACTGCCTTCTCCATCTCCTGTGCGTTTGTGTGAGACCATGAGCCGAGCACGCGCTTGCGATACGCGAATGCACACGACATGCGGACGTACGGCGGGGGTGGGGCCGAGCAGCGACTTGGAGAGCTCCTTGTACTTCTCTTCGATCTTCTTCTTCGCGTAGGCCGCCTTCTCGAGCGTCGACATCTTCGGGTGGGCCGGCGCCACATCCTCCTCGCTATCGTCTTCATCATCGTCTTCATCTTCACCCTCCTCATGATGGTGGTGGTGGTGGTGATGTTGGCCATGACGGCGCTGGTGGTCGTCGTCGTGGGCCTCGCTGTGCTCGACGCGGCTGGCGGCGGCTGCGGCGCTGGTGGAGGACTGCGATGAGAAGATGACCAGCGGCTGGACGTAGTTGAAGGGGAAGATCCCGAGGTCGCCGTTGGTGAGCCGGCCCTCCCACCAGCCCTCGTTGACCCGCGCCCGCACCTCGATCACGTCGCCCTCCACGAACGACAGCTCGCCGTCGGCCTCGTTGCCCTTGAAATTGTACAGCGCGATCACCTTCTTGCCCACCATCTCCTCCCTGACTGCCCCGCACCACACCTCGCCCAACTTAGCGCGTGTCGTGTGGCGTGTGCGGCGTGCGTGCGTGCGTGTGCGATGCGCGAGTGTCGTGCGCGGACCTGTGTGTGTCGTCATCGGTGGTGTTGGTGTGATGGTGCTTGTTGATGTGTTTGCGTGGCGCCTTGTTGTGGTGCTTCTTGTCCTTCTTGAGGGACCGGACGAGGAGCTCGAGCTGGTGGACCTGCTCACGCAGCCGCTTGGCCTCGGCCTCCTGGGCCTTGGCCCGGCTCTCGGCCTCGTTGAGCTTGTGCGCCAGCGCCTCGGCCTCGTTCTGCGCCGCCCACCGCTGCTTGAACTCCTCCTCCTTCTCCCGCATCCGCTCCTTGTAGGCCTCCTTGAGCATCCGCACCTCTTCGTCCCGCTTGGCCAGCTGCGCCCTCAACGCCTCGATCGTTTCCACCTCATTTGCCTCCACTACGAGCTGCTGTTGCTGTTGATGGTGTCCTCTCTCCTACGGTACGGTCAATATTATAGAAAAAAAAATAAAATATCATAACGATTTTTTTAATTAAAAATTGTTTTTTGATTTTGGTTTTCTATTTTAGGTAACAATAATAGAATTAATGATAAAGAGCGAAAGCGACAAGAGGGGAGGACCTGGCCAAGGAAGGAGGGCTTGGCGCGGTGGGTGTCTGGGCCGGATGACTGGGCGGCCACGGGCTTGGTCCACCCGCTGCTGCCCACCTCCGCCGCCGCCGCCGCCGCCACACCGTGTTTGTTGTGTTCGTCCGCGTCATTCTTCGCCGGTGGGTGATGGGCTGCCGCGTTTTCGGGTTCAGTGCTCCGGGGCAGTGGCTGGGCAGTGGCAGGGGACGAAGAAGAAGAAGAAAGGTGAGGGGAGGAGGTTTTGCCGGAGGGGGTGGGGGCGTGAAGAAGCAGCTGCTTTATCTTTTGCTCCTTCTTGCGACGCTCCTCTTCCTCACGCTCCCTGGCCAACCGCTCCCGCTCCTCCTTCTGGTGCCGCCAATTCGCTGCCATCGTACTGACCTTTTTTTTTGTCATTTTTTTGTTTTATTTATTTTTGTCGGTGTGGACTGCAACCTTAAGAGAGTCCCCCTTTGTCCTATCACAATTGATTGGGATGTGGTCCACAACAGTGGTTGCCTTAATTCATATGTGCTCCGTAGTAGTGCAGCACTGTATAACATTAATGCTAAGCCGGCAATTGGACATTGCGACCACAACCACACCACAACCACAACTCTTCCTTCATCGATGGTGCCCACAAGGGTCGTGGTGGTCCTCTTCTTGGTTGGAATTGTCGGTTGCGCCGCGTCGGCCAGAGGCGGCAGCGTGCGGTGTACGACCTCGCTCCTCTCCCCGGCTGCTTCGCCGCGCCCGACCAGCTAGGCCGGCGCCACGGTGAGGCCGTGGGCCAGCGGCTCCGTCGATCAGCCCCCCGTGCGCGAAGGCCTCCAAAGCTGGGCCTCGCAACTCGTGTTCGCCATCTCGCCCGAAGTGGTGAACTGCTCGTCCTGTCCTTCTTCGTCCGAGCCAACAACGTCACCGGCAGCCCCGCCGTGGCTGGGTCAGCGGTACATAAAATACGAATTCTAATTAATATTTAATATCGAAATTTATATTATTTGTTCTTTTCTTATTCTTCCAGTTGGTGCGCAATGGGACTTCCTACAGTTCGTTGGCGGCATCGTTCCCCTGCGACATCACGGCCGCCGACAAGTGGTGCGCCTACTCGATCCCGCTGCGCGCGGCCACCACTCTAGGTCGGGGAAACGGCCAGGTGGCGTTCTCCTACGCCATCAAGCAGCAATCGTTCATCATCGCCAACGTGTCGCTGGTCAGCTGTGCGAGCGCGGGCGTGACGGACCCCTCGACCCTCGCCGCCGCGTTCTACTACCCCGAGCGCGACGACCCGACGGCCGCGTGGCGCACCGAGGCCCAGGCCCGGATCAACACCACCCGCACGACCCGGCTCTCGATCCCCGTGGTTGACATCAACGGGCGGCCCGTCAAGGGCGCGCTCGTCAACGTCTATCAGCAGCGCCACCGGTTCGGGTTCGGGTCGGCCCTCAGGGCGTCGCTCCTGTCGAGCAACCCTACCTACGCCGGTACCTTCACATCCACCACCAGGCTGACTTGTTTTCTGATGTTGTCATGTGTGGTCATCATCACGCTCACTCCGTGTGCGCCGCAACAACAGACAAGGTGAAGGAACATTTCGATGGTGCTGGAGAATGATCTGAAGTGGGCGGGCTGGATGGCAAACCCCGACCGGGCGCTGACTGCGCTAGAGTGGCTGGCCAACGCGAGCATACTGATGAGAGGCCACAACCTGCTGTGGCCAAGCTATCGCTTCATGCCGCCGGCTGCCCAGGGGCTCGACGCAGCCCAGCTCGACGCCTTCATCCGCGACCACTTCGCCAATGAACTCAATCCGACCAGGGGCCAGTGCTACCAATGGGACGTCATCAACGAACCCAATTCCAACTACGACGTCCAAGGTGAGCCTCACCTAACAACCTTGCACCTTCTTGATTGGTCATGGCTCAACGCAACACACCACTTGACACAACACAACACGCACACAAACTGCAAACACCAGGTCTGATCACAGCTCTGGGGGTTCAATGAGTGGATGGACTCCTCAGCAACCAGAGCATTGTTGAATACTACAAGCTGGCCCAGCAGCTGGCGCCCAGCGTGCCGCTCTTCCTCAACGACTTCAGCATCCTGGCCAGCTACAACACCATCCACTGCAACTACACCACAACCTACATCCAGTGGCTTGTTGACCAAGGTGCGCCTGTGCAAGGGCTGTGTCAAAAACAGTCCACAAATTTGTTCTCTTTCCAACATCTGATGATCAAGATCAGACAACCAGAACGTTTTGGCGGGAAGCGAAAAAAACGGAGAAATTCAGTTTTCGTTGTCTTTTCACAAAGCACAGTGAATTGTGATTGGGCTGTGAAAACTAGTCGTTGGCCTAACGGTCGGGAGACGGAGAAACGCAAACAACAAAACCCAACGCTCGCCGTCCATTTTCTCCAAGCCTCCCTGAGACTTTGATATACCCACACCCCACAACTCGCTTTCACAAAGCACCACAATCCCCACAACAAGATGAACACCGCCAAGATGATGACCGGAGACCGTTTCATCCCCGACCGCAACGGTATCAACTTTGACATCTCCCACTTCAACCTCACCTCTTCGTCTTCCTCCAAGGAGAACGTGCAGCAGCAGCAGGTCCAGATTGCGAGCCCGGCCAAGGAGCGCTTCCAGTCGTCGCTCTCCGACGCCATGTTCGGCGGTGACGCGAGCGCGGTCAAGTCGACCAAGGTGCTGGCCTTCAAGCACAAGGCGCCCGCCGCGAGCGCTTCCTTCCAGAACCAGATGCGCACCCTCTACTCCGCCAACAAGGCCGCCGCCAAGGGTACCGCCTCCACCTCCTCCACCTCCTCCACTCGCAGGCTGCCGTCGGTGGCGGACAAGGTGCTGGACGCGCCGGGCATCAGGGACGACTACTACCTCAACCTGCTCGACTGGTCGGCGCAGAACACGCTCGCCGTGGCGCTCGACCGCAGCCTCTACCTGTGGAACGCCACCACGTCGGACATCGACATGCTCTTCGAGATGCCCGACACCGACGCCGACGATTACATCACCTCGGTGTCGTGGATGGCCGACGGCAACATCCTCGCTGTTGGTACCTTCGCCCACCACGCACCACTGCTTCCACCCCCCTTCATCAGCATGTTTTCGATGTTTCTCTTACCATTGCCTTCATATTTCTATATTTTCTATATTCTATATTATTATGCAGGAACCAACAGCAACGAGGTGCAGCTGTGGGACGTGGCCAAGGGCCGGCAGGTGCGCACCATGAAGGGCCACCAGGACCGCGTGTCGTCGCTGTCGTGGAACCGGGCCATCGTGTCGAGCGGCTCGCGCGACACGACGATCATGCACCACGACGTGCGCCTCGCGCAGCACCAGATCGCCGTGCTCGAGGGCCACACGCAGGAGGTGTGCGGCCTCAAGTGGAGCGAGGACGGCACGCAGCTGGCCTCGGGCGGCAACGACAACATCCTCAACGTGTGGGACGAGGGCCGCACGGAGGCGCGCTTCAGGCTCGACCACCACACGTCGGCCGTCAAGGCCGTGGCCTGGTGCCCGTGGCAGGCGGGCCTGCTGGCCTCGGGCGGCGGCGCCGCCGACCGGTGCATCAAGATGTGGAACACGCGCAGCGGCGCGTGCGTCAACTCAGTCGACACCGGGTCGCAGGTGTGCGGACTCGTGTGGTCGCGCACGCACAAGGAGCTGGTGTCGTCGCACGGCTACTCGCAGAACCAGCTGGCCGTGTGGAAGTACCCGACCATGGCCAAGGTGGGCGAGATGCACGGGCACACGTCGCGCGTGCTCTTCATGTCGCTCAGCCCCGACGGCCAGACCATCGTCTCGGGCGCCGGCGACGAGCGCCTCCGCTTCTGGAACGTGTGGCCCACCGCCACCACCAAGGCCGCTTCGTCGACCGCCGCCGCCGCCGCCTCGGCCAAGAGCGAGGAGAAGGCCGCGGCTTCGTCGAGGATGTACCACATCCGTTAGACGCGGGCTCCTCTTCGCGCACGTCGCAGTCGAGTTGAACGGAATGACGAGGCCAAGTCAAACCACCACCACCATCAACAACGAAACGAGAAGTGTGCGAAGAGGAGGAGCAGATTACCGGTTACGTCTCCCCCCCCCTCCCGACCTCTCGCTTTCGCTTTTCGCTTTTCGTTCTTGCCTGTGAATGGGATGCTAATGATGCACGTCTCCTTCTCTTCCGCTCCCACTGCCCCCCCCGGGGGGGCGTGGAGCATCAACTAGTGTTCAGGTCAAGTACGCATGATCATCAAAGGTCGACAACGTCTCCGCTACTACTGGCGTTATCCACGCTCTTGCATCATTCGATGAGCTCACCGTCTCCGCATCCAACCTCCCTCGCAACTCGGAAGCACCCGCGTTCTGTCCGCCATTAACAGGTCTCCGCTACAGCCGAAACACCCCGACTTTCGTCTTTCGTGGGCCTCTCCCACGGTTCGACCCGCCCCGCCCCACCTGCCTGTGTTTATGTGCTTACCTCGCTAATCTCCTTGTTTTTTTTATCTGTGCGTGCTGCACGCACGAGTTATCACCTCCACCACGCTCAGACATAAGACGGCCAGCCTTGAGACTCCAGTTTTCCTCATAGGCAAAGCTCACCACACTCCCGGTACCCCGTCCTCTCCCCTCAAGTGCTGGTAGAATTGCTGATGATTATCTTTCCGGAGTAGTATGATAAATTCATGATTCACACTGTGTTACACACTCGATGAAGAGCATTCGCACTCTCTTTCTCTTCATCACTACTCTTCGACTCCACGCTCATCTTCTTTGTTTTTTCTCTTCATCACTACTCTTCGACTCCACGCTCATCTTCTTTGTTTGCTGCAGATCATGCTTCTTTCTCAATAGGCGTTCGTTCACTCGCCCATGCAAGCCCAGCTGTGACCGCTATCAATATCTACCGACCCCAGACGTCCACCAATTAAGGTATTTGACCCCGTGACAAGATACTTGTGCTCCTTTTCTCGGATGTCGAACGCGCAGCATGAAAGGATGTAATTTATAGTTATCCCTGTCCGAATATGACACAATCACGATGTGGACTTACTCTAGCAAACTGAAAACACTGCTGCTCGCTACTATCATTTTGCCTATCAAAGACATAACTCGACCAAGTTCACTTACAATCTCTCGTCAACCCAGGCAGTTCTCTGCTGTGAACCAACCTTCACCGGCCTTCCACTCCCTGATCTCTGTGACACAAAGGCAGTTCAATGCAGACAATAAATCTCCTTGATTATCGTTCCCTTATCTTGGCCATACTTCTCACCATCCCTGGTGTCTCCGGTGCACACTTGAGATGACCCCCCAATTTCCATTTATTCACACGCTGCTCACAGTTGTTCCAGCCAAAGCTCTGGGCTTTCATCAGGCACACCACTCTTGCAGGCAGAACAGGAATGGAATGATTCGGTGATGGTGCGCCAGTGCAGGACCACAAGCACCATCCCCAGCAGGGCGGCCAGACACCACCCGACCACCATCAGCACAAACCACCTCTCTGGGTGGGGCTGGGTCCACTGTATGGTTGTAAGTTGTGTTGGGCTATGCCAACACGCTGCTTGCGTACCGTTCTGTTGACGTGGTAAGGTCAAGGCTTCTGGTCTACACCACACAGGATGAGGTGATGTACAGGGTGTAGGGCTAACGAGTTGTGTGCATGATCGTAGAACGTCCTGTTACGATCTCCAATCTGGGAATGCACCACGCCCTCTCCACTCTCGTATGATACCTGACACGCAGGGGATCAGCTGCCATCGTCCATGGCTGGTGGGTATGGGCGGTGGCACCTTCCATTGTGCTGAATAACAGGTGTGGATGGACGACTTTACTACACAGAGCTCCTCTTTCACCAACGCCTCCACAACTGTACATGTGGCCAACTCATAGCCTTTCGTCTTTTGCTCCATCACGTAGCCTGAATGATGTAAAGAAGAAGGGTCAGTAGCAAGAAGGAGAGTTCAAGCCCACAGCGGTGGGCCACGTACTGAAGGACGAGAAGAAGGCTGAGCAAGTGACGATGAGCAACAGAGTCCTGATCAAGCCCTCCATCACGCAGAAACGCCAGTTGATGGTCTTTCGAGGCTGCCCAAGTGGTGCGTACATCTTTCACGCCTTCTCACGCCTTTTTTTTTGTTTAAATCATGAAAATAATGTGTCACAAAAAATGAGAACAAAAAGGTAAATCCAAAAGATGCAGCAGGTGCGAAGGCTCGGCAAGTTGCAAGCCCACTCGTCCGTGTTGATGGTGTGCGACGTGCAGGAGCGCTTTCGCTCTGTTATCACCCACATGCCTTCCGTGCTTCACGTTGCTCGTACGATGGTAAAAAATCAATCCTCCTACTTGGGTGTAAAAATCAATCCTGAATTGGTGCGTCTGTGCAGGTCAAGGCAGCGCCCCTTCTTCGCGTGCCCGTGCTGGTGACCGAGCAGAACCCCAAGCGCCTCGGTCGCACCGGTGAGTTCTCTCCTCTTTCCGCACCATGACTGAGGACGTCAAGGGGGTCTAACACCGTAGCCACTGAGCACGTGCCGTGGTGTGTGGTGTGTAGCGTCGGAGCTGGGCGTGGACGAAACGGAGGGCGTGCGAGTGTTTGAGAAGCTCAAGTTCTCGATGTTGACCGATGAGGTCCGCCAGACTCTCGAGCGCGACCACCCCGAGCGCAAGGACGTCCTCCTTCTCGGCATCGAGGTGCGTCCCTCCTACAGAGCTATTTCCGCGAGAGCTTGACCGACTCACCTTTCTCGCGCGCCAACGACACGACACTGCAGGCTCATGTGTGCGTGCTGCAGACTGTGCTGGTATGTCGCACCTCTTCGCGCGTTCTTGGCGTGCGCGTGTTGGTGCCTGACTCTGCGTGTGTGCGTGTGTGTGTATGTGTGTAGGACCTGCTCGAGGGTGGGTACAACGTGCACGTGCTGGCCGATGGCACTTCGTCTTCGCGCCAAGCCGACCGGCTGCTGGCGCTCCAGCGTTTCAGTCAGGCGGGTGCCTACGTGACCACCAGCGAGAGTGCGCTCTTCCAGCTCATGCAGTCGGCCGAGCACCCCTCATTCAAGGTGAGCATCTAAAACCAAACGACGACTTTGTGTTCGTCTTCTCCAGAAGCTGATCGTGTTGTGCATGCTAGGCTATCTCGGCGCTGGTGAAGGAAGAGCGACCCGACTCTGGCCTCTCCCGTCTCTAACGACCCGACGCTACTTGCTGCTCATGAGATTGCAGCTGCAACAGTTGCGAGCCATTTATTTATCTTCTGCTATTGGAGTCCTTTGCTTTGGCTGTTGGTCGGCTTCGTGTCGTCTTCCACGTCGTTGCTTGCCGCGCCAGGCCAGAGAGCGCTCGTTCAGTTCGCGAATGATGGGGGCGCCACCTTCGAGCATCTGGCGTCCAATTTCCAGCGCTCCGACTAAGTCGGAGTTGATCGATGCGCAGCCGATGCATCGCGCCGCCCTTCGGTGGCTTGCTTCCGTCCTCGCCATCGATAGAGAGATGGGGGTACCACACGTCCTGGAAGAGATTGTCGAGTATGATGCGCTGGAAGCAGTGGTTCAGGCGAATGGGCCAGCGGGTGGCGGTGCCGGTATGCTTGCGTGCCTCGGCGAACACGTCGTTCGTAAGGTGCTTGTACTCCTCGAGTAGGTCCTGTCTTCGTCCTTATCTTCCACTTGAGCCGCTACTCGCAATTTAATCTCATTTTCCGATTTCAGCTTCGTCTTTCTCCCCTCGCCTTCAGCAACTGCGTCACCGTCCTCGTTGCTTCTTCTCTCGCATCCCGCTTTCCTCTTGGGCATCTTGCTGTGCTGCAGGCTGGCGTTCTAGCCTCTCCTCCCGCAGGCTGCCGCCTCTGTCACATCTTACAAAATGCGTGGGAATTAGCCAACCCACCGCCACCACTCAACAGACCTGCGCGCTTGCTGCTTGAGCTGTGCTTGTTGACGGTCGACAACAAACGCCCACCTTCAAGGAAGAGAAGGAAACCTAAAAAAGAACAGACAACATGGAGACGCACGACACGGCAGGTGCGAGCGTGGAGAGTTGAGCGGCGAGTGATTGAACACTACACTAACCCGACGACCCACGGCATTGCACAGGAGGCTGGCGGTTGCAGCTGGCCAGCGACTTGCATCTGGAGGCCTTTGTGGGCTCGTTCGGCCTCACCCGGTTCCCCCCCCCCAAAATACAAACCTCTCCATTTACCTCTCTCCAAAGGTGCTAACACACTACTCCACACGTACCAGGTTTCAAGAGCTGCTGCTGGAGAAGTACAACGCGCCTGGGGGTGCGCACAACGCTCGAAAGCCAGCAAGCTTTGTCAACGGCCTTTTGGCGCTGATGTTTGTTTGGTGGGCGTGTTGGCGGGGTGCCAGGCGAGATCCCTGTGCTAGGCGAGTGCCTGGCGCTGTTGGGAGACATTGGTATGCAGCCAGCCTTGAGCTTGTCGTGTCGTGACGAGACGAGATGGCTAACAGCGTGCGTGCGTGGGTCGTCATCTTGTTGCGACAGGGTATCCCACCAGGGACACCTACAGGGAGTTCCTTCTGCAGCAGGCCGAGAGGTACCACCACCACACACCTGCGTGCCATATCTGTGATTTGTTAAAATTGACCCCTCATGATGGGCCACCGTTAGGTTTGAGACCGTGTTCGTGGTGGCGGGCAACCACGAGTTCTACGCGTACGTTGTGGCCCACAAGTAAGAGACCGCACCACCTGGCCCGGCTCACCGGTCATATATATGTTCGTTCAGTGTGGGCTCAGTCACGCCAGACTACGACGAGACCAAGGCCCGCATCCGCAGCATCTGCAGTGAAGCGCCAAAGAACAACCTCCACTTTCTCGACCGAACGAGTCTGCTGTACAAGGTATCGTGATTCGAATCATTTGTTGACTATGCAGATCACGAGTATCGATCGTCATGACATTCATGACTGTCTACCTCGGCTTCACGCTCCACAGGGCTACCGCATTCTGGGATGTACGCTCTGGTCTCACATTCCCGTAGACACGCCCGACGCCGCCCTGATCGAGGTTCCTCCTCCTGGCATTTCGTTGGTCTCCAGTTCGTGGCTTTTTGTATTGCCAACATCGCTCACCGCACGGACATGCCAATCGCACAGAAATCAAGCAGCGACTACAAGAAGATATTCGTGATTGACGCTGAGACTGGCCAAAAGCGGAAGTCGACCGTGCGAGACTCAGTTGGTTGGCATGAAGCGGGTGAGCTCAAACGCACGCACGCACACACGCAGTGGCTTGTACTCACCTCACGTCTTCCATGGTTTACCAGATGTAGCATGGCTCAAGGAGGAGTTGGCCATGGCGGTGGAACGCGGCGAAAAGGTTCTGGCTCGTGACGTTGATGTCTCTGTATGGGTCTCTCAGTGAGGTTTATCGGCTGACGATGTAGCATCGTCATTGTGCCGCAGGTGGTCGTCCTGACGCACCACGCGCCTACTTTCGAAAAGACCTCGAGCCCCAAGTTTACACGGTCGGTGATGACCAGCATCTACGCCTCCGATCTGGCGGCCATGTTCGGCGACCCCGTCGTGGCCTGGCTCTTCGGTCACACCGTACGTCCACGCTCTTCTTCCTCAATCTATTCGCCTTACCTTCACCAACCGACGTCGCACTTGTGTTGTCGCTGTATGTTAGCACTGGAGCTCGACGCAGAAGGTGGGCTCTACGTTGGTGGCCAGCAACCAGGCGGGCTACTTCAACGAGGCCGGTTCCACCAACTACGATCCGTTCTTCTGCCTCTCTTTCCCTCCTTCCTCTTCATCGGACCTCCCCACCCTGTCCACCAGCTAAACAAATATATATTTTGTGGATAAAGAAATAAATAAATACAAAAAGAAATACAAGAAAAAGGAGTTTGCACGAATTACAACACAAACGATTTGATAACTGATCGTACTACGAGAAGAGGACGAAGCTTGGGTACTCTTCGAGGGGATGGAGGAGCAGAGGAGGAGATTCTCCTTCCCATCGGCCCATTCGGATCCAGTCTTGGGTGCATTGTTCGAGGCGAGAGAGAAGATGGGGCTGGGCCAGCAGCTGGAGGGGCTGTACGGCATGGAGAACCTGGGACAGGCGCAAGCCAAGCTCCAGGGCATACACAGGGAGGCGGATGAATTCCTGTCCTACATCGTGCGATCGTTCAAGCTCGACTGGCAGGCCGCGTTCGTTCAGTCCATGGTCGATCTCGTGCTCGAGATGCAGAACGTCTCGGCCCACATCGCCCGCTTGATGCAGAACTTTGAGCACTACATCCTCTTCTCTGTACGCAGAAACAACGGCCTCCCCTCTTCTTTCCTTTGCCTGTTTCCATCCATCTCCCTCCCCAGCCGTTAATCGTTGGGCCGGCAACAGGAGCGGCATCGACTGAACGTGGCGACCAACTCCCTCGGCTTCTTGGGTGTCCTCCCTCCCGGTATGCCACTCCGCTTGTGGTGTACAGGAAATGCGCGTGTCGTGCGTGTCGTGTCGTGTTGTGTCGTGTCTGGTGCTCTTGAACTGATGGCGTCGTGCACGCATCCAGAGATACTGCAGCACATCCTCCAGTTTCTGGGGCCGAAGGAACTGCTGCGTCGCGTCCCTCCGCTCAACCGACATCTGAACGAGCTCACCAACGACAATGCCCTGTGGAAGGCCATGTGCAGGTTCTCCAGTCTCATCTCCTGTCGTGTCGTGTGTCGTGCGTGTCGTGCGTGTCGTGTCGTGCCGTGCTGCGTCTCATATGTTGTATATTTTGCCCCCCCCCATCGTAGGAAGCACATACCATCACACCCCGTCGAAATGGAGTTCTGGTTCCTCAAGCGCGTGGAGAAGGAGGCGCTGCTCAACCAAGGCGGCAAGCTGGGCAAGCACCACAGCCGCCTCAACTCGGCGCGCTCGCGCGAACGGGCTTCTTCTGCTTCATCGTCATCACAGCCCTTTGCCAGCGGCAGCGCCGACGAAGAAGCTGCGGCCCTGGACGACCGCGGGGAGAGCAGCAACGACGACATCGTCGCCCTCAACGCCAGCAGCAACAGCAGCATCAACGCCGTCGGCGACAATGACAACGACGACAACAAAAGCAGCAACAGCAACAACGACGAGGAGAGTAGCAGCCGAGACGAGC
>NW_004457288.1:100791-124932 GCF_000313135.1 Acanthamoeba castellanii str. Neff | reverse complement strand
TTAATATTATTCATAGCGATACACGACCGGACCGCAAGCTGAGCCGAGAGCTGTTGGACTATGGCCTTCTGGGCGAGGGCGTTGTCGACCTCTCCCAGGTGCGCTGCGCACACCACCGCACACGCATCACCGCACACACGACCACACGACACACACAACAGGCAACTTTTACATTTATCTGACGCTACACCGTTGGGGGCGTCATCATCGATCAGGTGTGGATCGTGAAGACGCACTTTTCCAGAGCGATTCGGGTACAAGCGGTACAAGGTGAAGAAGATCATTCTCCTCGTCCGCAACCCCTTCGACACGCTCGACTCCTACTTTAACATGGTACCGCTCGCAATCGCCACCTTAAGCAGGAGCAATTGCCACCTTAAGGATCACCACCACCTTAACCGTCGTGGCAATGTTAACGCAGGTGCTGACGTCATCGCACACGAAGAGCCTGGACGAGAGCGAGTACGAGCGGCTGCAGCGCGAGTGGGACCAGCTGGTGCGACGCGAGATTCAGGTGTGGACCAAGTTCTACGAGTACTACCTCTTCGTGGCGCGCAGCAGCGGCGTACCGCTCAAGGTGGTGCGCTACGAGGACCTCATGACCCGCCGGTGGCACACCATGCGGGGCCTCATCTGCTTCCTCTACGACCTCAAGTCGCTCAAGGGCACCGTCTACGACGAGCGCATCCAAGCCCTCGCCACCCACGAACTCACACAAAGGTGCGATTGTGTGTGTCGTGTGTGTCGTGTGTGTCGTGTGTGTCGTGTGTGTCGTGTGTGTCGTGTGTGTCGTGTGTGTCGTGTGTGTCGGTGTGTCGTCGTGTGTCGTCGTGTGTCGTCGTATGCTAAGGGTGTGTATGTGCAGTCATCAGGCGTACAAGCCGAGGAAGGGCAAGGTGGACCACTCGCTGGCGCACTTCTCCGAGGAGCAGAAGTCGTTCATCTTGAAGCTCACGCGCGATGTGCTCTGCTACTTTGGCTACTCCAAATACCTGGACCTCCTCCGCGCGCCCTCGCCCTCGCCGTCGCCGTCGCCAGCGGCCGTGGGCGGCAGCGAACCGACGGTCGCTCCGGACCTAACGCAAAAGAACGAAAGCGGAGGCAAAAGCGAAAGCGAAAGCGAAGACCCAGAGCGAAAGGAGAAGAGGCGGACGGAAAAGGAGGAGATCGTGGCGTACATCCTCAAGAACTACCAGGACAGCCGAATCTATCTCACGCCTGGCCTTCTCCACGTCAACTTTGTACGACCTCGCATCTTCAATTATTTCTTATTTCTTTTTGCTTATTCATTGAAATTTGCTTTTTATTGTATTTATTTTATTTATATTTATATTTGGCTAACGTGAAGCCATCATCACGCGCAGGGTTTGCCGCTGCGGGAGGTGAGTCCGACGGATCCGTTCGGGCGTGGCATGAGTTGGAAGAAGGAGGTGCTTGCGCTCAAGCCCGTCGCCCTCGAGCAGCCCACGAACAACGAACAATAAAAGTTGCCTGGCAACGTTGATGACAAAGCTGATGGTTTGTTGTGGCTTGTTGTGGCTTGTTGTGTACATTGGAAACAACTGTTACATGATGAGTGATGTGTTGGGTGTTGTTCAGTTGAGAAGGAAGTGAACGCTTGCTCGGGGCGGGGGCGACGATTGCGGGGGCGACGCCGCGGTCACGGGTGACTCATCACCCGCCACCGTTGGTGGTGTGTGAGACGGTGAGGCCTGCAGCCGCGCTCGGTCGAGCTTGACCTGCCTAGCGTATCTAATGCCGCAAGCGTTGCACAATCTGCAGAAAGAGGTGGGAGGAATGTCAGTCGACTACACGACACGATCAGTTTTACCGGCGGGCAGTTACATTACCGCCGAAAAATAGAAAATGAACATAGATGGTAAAAAAATACCCGCTGCTCATTGGTTAACCATGAACCATGAAAAAGGAAAGAAAGAAGGTAGAAATTTATCAAAAATGCTTGTAATTTCTGCTGGAACCGCAAGGTTGAGGTGGGGGGGGGGCCGTAGCGTACGTGGAGGGACCGGAGGGACCGGTGCGCCATTGGCTGGTGAAGCGGGTCCCGCAGTGCTGACACGCCCTGTCGAACATGCGCTTCGTTCGTCGCCTCGGCGGCACCCCGCCAGCCGACGGACATGGTTGCTGCAGGGATGCTGCCGAGTCCACGTTGGCCGCCGTCTGCTTGAGCATCGGCCTCTTCTTGAGAGGCACCGTCATGTGGTGGCTGCTCGATGTGGTAGTAATGGGCAGCTGCTGGAATGGCTGGAATGGCAGGCCGTGCAGCTGGAGCACCCTCTGGCGTAGGAGGTGCGTGTTGGCCTCGAGCAAGCCCTGCTCGCCCCTGGTCAGCTCGCCCTGCGCATGCTTCTTCTGGGTCAGCCTGCTCACCGCATTCGCGAACATCGACACCTGCGCGAGCAGCTGACCACCATGATCGGCTGCGGTGGTGGTGGTCGTGGTCGTGGTTGTGGTGCTTGTGTTGAACATCGGTGGGCTTGGCTTGAGGTTGTGATGGCGCTGGTCCGAGGGGAAGAATGAACTCTCTGGCCCTGGCGCTTCTAAAATAGTGAAAAAAGTGCCACCGGTACTGTTCGCCCATTCGCCCAGCCAGATCGGTCCAACATCGGTCGGAACTGGGCTGCTACCTGGCGTGGCCTGAAAAGAGCCAAGAATGTGGTCTTCAAATAGGAAGCAGGCCCTACTTGGCAAGTGGAACACCTCCCCCTTAACCCAACGCTTAGCAGCAGTTGGCACCTCTGCCATGCATGTGGAGATGCCGCAGAGATGTTGCTGACCTGAACTCACCTCCACCGCGTCACTGGGGGAGCACCACTATCACCACTGGCAGCCCTGGGAGGCAGCAATGATCATCTTTGACCACTTTGTGCAGCCTCTCGGTTACCTTAAGGAGGCGATTGGTGACTTTTATCTTTATAAAGTTCGTTTTTGTTTCAAATAAATAAAATGAAAAATGCTTGTTTGTACATTGGTGTGAAGGGGGGGGGTGAAGAGTATGTGTAGAAAGTGTGGACTATCGTTCCGTAAGGGACCGGTCGTCCACCGCCACTTCATCGTCGTCATCGGGGGTGTTGTCGCCGTTGTCCTCTTCGTCATCGCTGAGCAGCGAAAATCGGCGGTTGGTCTCCACGCCCACCAGCTCCACTTCGTCCTGGAACGGCCGCCCCGTAAACTGTGTTGTGTTGTTGACGTCAAGCTTCGTCGCACGCACTGCACCGCACGACACGCACCGCACACATGACACACACGAGTACCTTGAGGCGGTGCCAGATGTGGCCGCATTTGATGCTGGCCGCGATCTTCTTCTTGTACTTGAAGGCGCCGTAGACCACGAGCGAGAGGACGACCGACAGGGCGGTGAAGATGGCCAGCGACAGCAGGATCAGCTGCGTCGGGTCCTCCTCGCTGTGCTGCTTGTCCGGAATCGGCGTCGTACCACCGCCGCCGCCGCCGCCGCCCTTGTCCGGCACCAGCGGCTGCGACCCGTCGTCCTTGATCCACACCGTCAAATTCACTGCAGCGAGCCAAACCAGTCAGACACGCGTGCGCACACACCGCACGCACGACCGCACGCACGCACGACCGCACACGTACGGTGGGTGACTTGGCCGGTCTGGACGTGGATGTCCTGCACGGCGGAGCGCTTGCCGTTGGCGTAGGCCCAGACCTGGTAGTGGCCCGGCATGAGGAGGCGGTAGTAGTCGCCGTGGTCCTCGTCCGAGTAGACTGTGATGTTGGGCAGGCCCACCACCCGCACCGTGGCCCGGATCGGCCGCCCCACCACGTCGTGCACGAAGCCGCGCACGCCCAGCTTGTGCACCTGCGCGCAAGACAAAAGTCAGGCGTGTGCGGTCGTGTGCGGTGCGTGCGATTGCGCGTGTGCGGTGTGTGCGTTACCTGTTCCATGTAGGTGAGGAGGGCCTCCTGGTTTTCGGTCCAGTAGCGCTCGAGTTGGCTGTCGAGCGGACACTTCTCGTCGCCCAGCTCCAGCGTCAGATCGCAGTCGCCGTGCCACGCGTAGTTCCAATCCTGCATCCCTCCATACAGCAAATACCACTGTACACGACACGACACGCACGGCGCGGCACGACACACACGGCACGACACGCGCGTGTTGGTCATACAAGAAAAGGCAAGTGGATGAAACTGGAGGCAACGCGTACATGCGCGCCATTGGTGATTCCGTTGGGGAATTCGATGGAGCTGTGCATGGTGGTATGCGAGTTGGCGTAGGTCGTCGCCAGGTGCCGGAACAGCTTGTCATCGGGCGCCGCAGAGTACCTCGGCATATCGTACTCGGACCTGCTCCCGCACACACACCATTAGTCACCACAACCGCACACGCCCCACCGCACACACAGCACACACCGCACACACGCACAGCACACGTGCCTGCCGTCGGCGTCCCAGGGGTAGTTGGCGACCAGGGAGCCGCCGTGCATGTTGGCCGACAGAACAAAGTCGTAGTCGTTGGACCACCGCATGATGGCCGCCGTCTCCGGCTGACGGCCCGACAGACTCCCCTTCGTGTCCCGGAATCGATCCGGAAAATCACTGCGCGTGCGGTGTGTGCGGTGAGCGCCTGTGTTGTGTGTGTGTCGTGTGTGTCGTGTGTGTGTCGCGGCATGGGGGTATGGGGGTACCGGTTGAGGTCGACACCGCGGGCGTTACCGCGGATGCCGAGCTCGAAGCCGTCGGGGTTCATGCTGGGCATGATGAATATGCGCGTGTTGTCCACCAAATCGATCACCCTAAACACACGAAAGAGCCAACGCGTGAACAACACACACACACACACACACACACACACAACACACAGTCGTGTGATGGGAGGAGGAGGAGGAGGTACCGCGTGTTGTTGTTCCGGTACTCGTCGGTGAGGTGCACGATGAGCCTGATCAGTATCTCGCGACCCACAGTCTCGTCGCCGTGCATGTTGCCGATGTACTGTGGTTGTCGACAGCAATCAGACACAGGTCCAAGATATACATGTATAAATTTATCTGTATTTATATAGATATATTGTATCAAAAACTATATATATATTACTGTACCTTGATGTCGGGTTCGCCAGGCTCGTTGTTGCCTACATTGTCGGAGATCTCCATCACCTGCTCGCGCGTAGGGGGGGGGCAAAAAGTGAGTCGCGCTGCACACATTAATGTGGCGGCGGCGGCGGCGGCGGGCGCGCGTACCCAGAGGTGCCGGTCGTTGAGAGATCGTCCGATGCTGCGGAGCTTGGCGATATCGGGATTCCGTTCCCCAATCGACTTCAGCAAATCCGTCATCTCCTGCAGCCGCGTGTAAGCGTCGTGCGTGTCGTGTCGTTGGTCGTGTCGTGTCGTGTCGTTGGTCGTGTCGTGTCGTGAAGCCTAACCTGGTAGTCGTGGTAGAGTCCCATCGACGAATTGTCGCTCTTCCGCAGTTCCCTGCGCGAGGCGCACAGCGAGTGGTCGCTCGCGAGCTGCACCAGCAGCTGCTGCTCCGCCGACAGCTTCTCCTCTTCCGGCTGCTGCTGCATGAGCTGCTGCTGCTGCTGCTGATCGTACTCCTCCACCACCCCGTACACGTCGTCCACCTGCTGACGCGACACCCCATCGACGTCCACCATCGTCGTCGTCGTCGCCGTCGGCAAAGTCGATATTTCGACCGCCGTCGCCGTCGCCGCCGTCGCAACCGCAGCGGCCTGGGCGGCGGCCGCGCGCTGTCGCTCCTTTTCCTCGCGCTCCCGGCGCTCCTTCTGGAGCTGCTCCTTCTGCCGCTTCATGGCGAGGATGGAGTTGAGCACCGACTTGGAGGTGCGGATCTGCTGAATCTCGAAGGGGATGACGAACGCCGGGCCGGAGATGACGTTCAGTATCTGCGCGTCCCACACGTAGGCCTCGAAGATCATCACGGCCGGCCGCTTGCCGTTGGTGTTGTCGTTGGTGCGTTGGCGTTGGCGTTGGCTGGTGAGGCTGAGGTGGAGGTGGCGATGTCGGTGCGTCGGCCGGTGTTGCTGAAGAGCGGGGCGCGTGGGACGAAGTAGTTGCGCGAGAAGGACATCTTTTTGGAGGTGACGAGCGGCCCGAGCGCCTTGTAGAGCTCTTGCTTGTCGTCCTGTGGCGGTGTGTCGGCCCCGATCGCGCGCACATAAATGAATGATGATATGTAACAACAGTATATGTTATATAAGATATATATTTCTAGGCACGTGCGCAGGAAGAAGTGGGTGAAGTTCACTGTTGATGATATTTGTTTTAAGATATAAAATAAAAATAATAAGTATCGGGGCAATCATGCGATGGGACCTCTGATTGATTGGTACGTAAATATTTACATATTAATATTTACATATTAATATGTTATAAAGAGAAGGCGCATCGTACCTCGGAGTAGGTCATGAAATTGATGATGGCTTCGAAGGGCGGGTCGATGACCTCTCGTTCATCGCTCGAGAGGAGAAAGGAGATGAGAAGGAAGACAAGGTAGAGAAAGATTGTGAAAAATGCTGATGCCTGTAGGAATCGCCTCGTCTCTCGTGATCGTGCCGTCTTCAGCAGACGCCTCAGCCGAACCGCGAAAGCATAGCCCAGGTGCTGAGCCTTGCCTGCAGGTCTCATCATTTTCGGTTCCGCATGTACTGACGAAGAAAATGAAATCGATTGTTCTGATGATGGAAATTCGGATCCACCGAATTACGCAATGGCAGGCTCGCAGATGAGCTCAGGCACAGCCTGATCCAATCAAGAACGGTGAAGAGAAGATTCGACGAGAGCAGCCCCGGGCAGTTTGCGCACACCACAAGAGCGTGTCGTTTATATCCTCGCCCAATTCGGTGCTTTGTCGTCGGGGTTTTGGTAATGCGCTTGATCCACCTGTTGCTTTGGGCCTGTCGTATTGGTCACACCTTCGGGTAAAACAATAAAGGGCGAAGTCCGAAAGAAGCCCATTGGTTGTGTTTTTTACCTTTGTCACCGATCGATAACGCTGTTATTATTCTTTTTCTTATGACTCTTCCACCGCGCATTGTTTTTTTTTACACTTTACTCCGCGGCTTGCGCCTGCCGTCGCTCCTCGCGCTCTCGGCGCCTTCGCGCCCTTTCCTCGCGCTCGCGCTCCACACGGTCCAGCTCCTCCTCCTCTTCCTCCTCGCGCCGCCGGCGGGCCGCCTGCTCCCTGCGCCGCTCGGCCTCCTCCTCCTTGTCCACCTGCTCCTGCAGCGCCGACACGCTGCCGGCGGCCCGCAGGGGATCCTTCTTGTGCGCCATAAAGTAGCCCTGCGCCACTCACCAGTGAGTGTCGTGTGGGGTGTGGTGTGCGGTGTGTGTCGTGTCGTGTGCGATGTGGCTACCTGGAGCATGGCCATGCTGACCTTGCCCTCGCCCACCTGTTGGGCAAACTGTCGGGCCAGCGCTTCCTCGCCCGGGTAGAACCTGAGGTTCACACCGCACACACGGGCCTTCACCAACAGCTCTGTGGGGGATTGTACTGTCGCTGTGGGGAGGGGCGCAAACGGTACGTACCGCAGGAACATGCGCTCGACCTGTAGCATGGAGGCCAGCCCGAAGTGGACCACCTTGTCCACGCGTCCCGGACGTATCAGCGCTGTTGGCGTGTGCGTGTGCGCATCGTGTCGTGTATCGTGTGTCGCGTCGCGTGTCGCGTGAGCCGGAAGGCCATTAAACTGGGAAGTCAGATGGGACCATACCAGGGTCCAGGTGCTCCATGTGGTTGGTGGTCATCACGAAAAGGCGGCCCTCCTGCGAGGCAATGCCATCAATGGCGTTCAACAACCCTGGGTTACAAAAAGACAGTGAGTTACACACTACGCACACTACGCACGACACACAATGACACACGACACAATGACACACGGTGGCGCGCACACAATGACACACGACACAATGACACACGAATATACCAGAAAAGGTGACTGTTCTGGGTCGGCCGAATAGGTCCTCGTAGGCGCTCTTCCCCTCCGACTTCTTGCTGGACCTGTCCTGGTTGAGGAAAGCCACGTCGACGTCCTCCAGAAGGATGATCGAATTCTGGGGCGCCTCGACCAGCCACTGCATGCCGGCATCAGCCGGTCGGTCGGTCAGTTCGTCAACGTGTTATGGCCCACCATAATCGACGCACCATGTTCAAGGAGGAGTCGTTGAGGTTCTTTTCGCTGAGATTGAGCACGCACACGGAGAAGCCCAACTTGGCGGCCATCGCCGCCACGAAGGACGTCTTGCCGCAACCTGCGATTGTTTGCACCAACACATGTTAAGAAGTATATTCAACAATCTTCTGACAGCCTCGATGACGATGATAATGATGGTAATGATGGTCATATGATGGTCATGACGCTGGTGATGACAGTGATAGTGAAGATAATGAATGATGGTGATTATTACCTGGCTTGCCGTGAAACAGGTAGGCCCTGCGATAGGGAATGCCGAGGGTCGTGTACCAATCGGCGCTCGTCAGGAACTCCTTGGCGTCTGGGGGAACCAAGCAATCGCATTCGTGTTAGTGTGCATCTGGCTGCGGGCTGGGCTAGAAGTCATCATGGGCTTACCCTGGAGCAACTCCTCTGCCACGTCCGAGTCGAGAATGACCGACTCGACGGAGCGCTCGGGTTTGGTAATGGCCCGCTTCCATCCCCCGAAGCTGGCCTACAATTGCATAACACACAATGCAGCATATGTTAATCACCATGAGACATGATTCGGTGGGGGAGAAGCGTACGTCAACGTTATAGATCACCGTACAGCCCTGGTCGTTGCTGCGCGAAGCCTCCATGGCGCTTTTGACCAGCGAGTCGATCGGCTCGAGGGAGCGGCCCAGCGTGGACAGCACCAGCACTCCGCCTGTGCGTCATGGTGAGACGGGTCGTGTGAGCGCGTATGTGTCGTGTTGTGTCGTATCGTTTGTCGTGTCGTGTGCGGTGGCGGTGGCGGTGCGCCTTTCTACACACCTGGCTCCACTTGTGTCTGGCCATTCATGTTGGTGACGTGTTCGGGCTGACTCCTTCTGGTCTTGGTGACCCAGATCAAGCTCCCGCGCCACCACAGCAAATGAAGGCCCTGCCCGGGCAGGTACCTGGGCATGCACACATCAGGCCCGGTCACTACCGTGTAGGCACCACGACACTATGACAAGCTTGCCCGTACTTGAGCTGAGGCGGCGACTTGGACACGACCTCGAGCTTTTGTTGGCGACGAAATCGCTGCATGGGACCCAGGCTCTGATGGACCACCAAACTGTGACCACACACACACACAACACACACAGGCAACGCACGTGTGGTGTTAGCACGACACGACACGCGACGCACACACCGACAAGAGGAAGAGCATATGCCTGTAGTTGTGAGAGGCGAAGGAACTCTTGGGTTGTTGGGCGAGCCATTGGAGAATCCAATCGAATGCCTCTTCGCGCTGGGTCACTTCAACTGGGAGAAGAGGGGAGCGCAATGGCGGAGTGAATGGTGTGTCGTGGTGCGTGGTGTGCGCAAGGCGGCCATGCGAGGAACGATGGACTACCGGAGACCACGACTTTCTGCGTGAGGTAGTCGGCGATGAGCGCAGCACCCGTGCGCACGTGCGCAAAGAGCCACCCAAGCAGCAGCACCGCCAACCCCCCGGCCACCACCTGGCTCTGGAGCAGTCCTGCACCACCTTTATAAAAATAAGTATAAAAATAAAAATGAACTTGATTTTGTTAAAAACATGAATCCGGAAGGCCAACTTGAGAAAGCCATGACCAGTGAATGGGCTCGATACCAAGCGCGTTGGCTAACCACTCCATCGTGGTGCGGTGGTTGCGCTGCTTGTCGAAGGAAGTTTTGCACAAAGGAAACTGATTTTTCTTTATTTTTCTTTTTCCTTTAGTTGAGGAGGAAGTGAACGCTGGAGCGAAAGGGAGACGAAAGAGGTGCTCGCGGCGACTGTGGCTTCTCTTCGTCCGAGGAGGGCTGTGGTGAGTCCATCGGGCTCACCTGTCGCTTTTGGCCGAGCTTCGTCTGGCGCGCGTACCGGATCCCACATGCGTTGCACAACCTGGGCGCGTGTGGAGCGGTGTCGTTTTTTTAACAAAGGCGGTTAGGGTGTGCGGGTCGCCGATAGGTCGCAGCCCAAACCCAGAAATGGTGCTGGGAGCCACAAATGGTAACAGAAAACTCGTCGACAACAGCCCAAGAACTTGACATGTGTGACGAGAATGGAGGAATGTGGAACAAAGCTGCGCGGACGGTCATGGAGGAGAGGGTGAGGGGGTGTACGTGGAGGGACCCGAGGGACCGGTGCGCCATTGGCTTGTGAAGTGGGTCCCGCAGTTGCCGCACGCCCTGTCGGAGAACATGCGCTTCGTTCTTCGCCTCTGCGGTGATGTTGGGGTGGTGGTCGACGAAGGGACGTCGCCACTGGCGCTGGGCATGTTCTTGATGTCGCTGGGCAGGTGGCGAACGCCGCCGGGCTTGTTGGCCTTGAGGCCAGGTTGAGGTTGTTGATGGTTTTGGTAGAGGAATTGTGCTGGGCAGGGCAGGAGTTGAGGATGAGAATGATGATGAGAATGACGGGGCTGTTGTTGTTGGCTCCAATCGAGTTGATGGAAGGGCGGCCGAAGCATCAGGCGAGGAAGTAAGAAGGTGGCGTTGGTGGTGAAGGGACAATGATCAAATGGTGATGGTGATGTGTTGTGGAGCATGAAGAATGAAAGTAAGAATGTGTTATGAGGTGGTCTTGGCGTGTGTCAAGCTTGGCGATGAACCACGTGACAACACGGCGGTAAAACTCATCCCCTGTTCAGCGAGCACTCCAATTCCACCACATGTTCCAGCAGCCAGGGATCTGGAGTCACTGCCGGGCCAACCTGTGGTCGGACAGAAACTTAAGAAAACCAAATACCTCTAAGCAGCTCCAAAGAAGGCAAGTGCAGCACCTGGCCTAAACCCACTCAAGACCAAGGAGTATCTTTCATCAGCCATCCAGGAAAGTCTGTCATCGTCCTGTCACTTGCAACCAGGTGGCAGGTGTGGCTGCAGCAGAGAACTCGCAGATTTTGAACTTGTCATCACTAGTTGAAGTTGAGCTCATTGGGTGCTGTCACACCCATCGAGTCCCGCACACTAAGTTCGGCCTGGTAGAACGAGGGCTAAGCCAGTCACTACAGCTGGCTTGCTTGGTCATCACAGTTTATTGAGGTTGGTCGGGGGTTGTGCACGCCTCAGACGGCAAGGATCGCGTTCAGCCCGCCCGGTTGCGGCCCTCACTCAGAACGCGTTGGCGTTGACGGCAGCCCCGGCGCGGTTCCAAGTTCGCTCGAGTGGGTGTGAGCCAGCACTTTGAGTGCCAGCTCTTCGCTTGGTGTTGGTGTTAGTGCTGTATGGGAGTGGGCTCGGTGTGGGTCATCCTCTGGAGGCGAGCGTTGTAGTACGCCCACTCGCGGTCGAAACGCTGCTGGTCAGCTTCGGCCTGCTCCTCATATCTCTGCGCCCACGAGAGATATTAAAAACAATAAACAATTAATATCAAGGGGCGAGGGCTAAGCGGGGGGGGGCGAGGCAAGCACCTTCTTGGTAGTGGCGTCGAGTCGACGCCAGCCGAGGGCGAGCAAAGCGCTGAGCTCTGTGCCACCAACCCAGGGGTTGGCCGTGCGGTAGTGGTCTTCGTTGTCCTTCCGCCAAAGGTGGAAGGCCGTCATTGCCTTCACCGGTTGCGGCAACACTGCCGGGCTCGTCGTAGCCGTTGCGGCGGGGAGCTGGTCGTGGTTCATTCTTCCCTGCGTTGTGTTGCAGCGTTGGTGACGTGTTGGCTCTTAGCTTGAATGCTGCCCGACACCACAACGTGGAGGCGAGTTGCACGCCGACACCACAACGTGGAATTGTGTAAGAAAGCGAGAGTGCGAATGTTCTTCACCAGCGGCGTAGTTAGTTTCGTTCTTTTTATTTATTTTAGGAGTTGTTGAATGTCGCTCCTCAACGGGTCCGGGTGCGGGCAGGTTGCGAGTGCACACGGATCTTGAGAAGAGCATGATGGTATACTGTCCCGAATCATCCGCGCTTCCTGGGGATGAACCCTCGGCAAGGAGAAATTGAACAGATGTAACTTTCGATAACTTGACTTGGTCGCTCGCCGGCGTTTTATTTCCTTCGCGCCGCCAACTATTGTGGTTCGCTCGCTCACACCTTCTCCCTTTGAATGCACTCCTTCTCTTTCATCACCTTTCTCAGACGTCAACAGCTGTGAGGGAGGGCCTCGTGGGTCGCTGTGGGCCTTAGGAGTGCCCTTATGACAATAAAAGCGACTAATTTAAAAAACATTAATGACGAAAAAGGGTTTCGTAAACAGTTTGAAGAACGAAAGAAGGAAGGAGATCTGTGTGCGCAGGATGGGACGAAGGGGCCTCAACGTGGTGGTGTGGGGCTCGGCCTTTGCGCTGGGCGTGCGCTGCCTGCTCTTCGCCTGGGAGGGTCTGCCAGAGCTCCTCTCCACTCGCATCGAGCTTGTCACCCCTGTCACCTCCTACAACAGACGTTCGTGCCCCCCCCCCTCCAAGTCAAATCCTCATCAAATTCGCTACCTGAACGCTTTATTTTTCTTTTTTGTGTTATTTTTTTGAGCTAAAAGCTTTTTTATTTTATATTGTTATTTATATTTATTTATTTTGATTGATTGATTGGATTTCACACGGGTGCAGTGAAAGAGGGCCTCTACTTGGTGGAGTCGGGGCTGTCACCCTACGCCGGCGATGCCTACCACCAGGCACCGCTGTTGCTGTGGTTCTTCTCGTTCTTCTTCTCCTCGTCGATGCCGCAGCCCAGCGGCGAGGCGCTCACCGCCGCCGCGGCCTACCTGCCTACCATCTCGCACTACGCCACGCCGGCCCTCTTCATCTTCACCGACTTCTTCATCGCCTTCCTCCTCATGTTCCTCTCCCAGAACTACCTCGCCCACCCCACCTTCACCGCCTCCTCCTCCGCCTCCTCCTCAAACGCACCCTCACCTTCATCGCCGTCGTCTTCGTCTACGTCTTCTTCATCGTCGCCCACGACATCATCTCCATCGGCGTCGGTGGTCGCGGCCAACTTCAATTCGTCAACGTCGCCGCCGCTGACGGGCGAGATCGTGTTCTGCGTGTATCTGACCAACCCGTGGACGATTCTCACCTGCGTGGCCCAGTCCACCATCGTGTTCAACAATCTCGCCGTCGTTCTATGCCTCTACGCCGCCGTCAAGGGTTCCGCTCCCGCACGCGCGCGCCCTTTGCCCTTGCGGGGGACTAACGGCTAGGCTTGTGAAATGCAGGGAATGTTTGGCTGGCGACGCTGTGCCTGGCGCTGGGCACGTACCTGTCGCTGTATCCGGCTCTGCTGATCTTCCCGCTCGTCGCCATCTTCCACACCTACTACAAGCAACGTAGCAGACCCAAGGCATGGACCCTCCACTTCACGCACGCACGCACACGCACCACCGCACACGCACGCACGCACGCACCACTGCACATACTCGTCCGCACACACGTGCAAACGCACGCAATCGCACACGCACACGTGATAACATGGGATGAGCTGTGCAGAGTGCGTGGGTGGTGGGATTCGCGGTTGTGGCGTGCTATGCCGTGTGGCTCTCCGCCCTGTTCTATCTCTCGTTCCTCCAGCTGGGTTCGTGGGGCTGGCTCAAGGAGGTACTCAGTGCCAGTTTTTAATCTCAATTAATATTTTTATTCTTTTAAAAAAATCAACTGTTGCGTTCGTGGCTTTGGCTCGTCTGCAGGTGTACGGGTTCATCTTCTTCGCGCCGGACCTGACGCCCAACATCGGCCTCTTTTGGTACTACTTCACCGAGGCGTTCATGCACTTCCGCCCGTTCTTCATCTTCGTCTTCCAGTACCACCCGGTCATCTACGTACTGCCGCTCACCGTCAGATTCAGGTCCCCCCCCACACTCTTCATACGCACCACCGCACACGCATCGCCGCACACGCACACGTGCATAACTCACATTTTTGAAACCTTTTTGTTTATGACAGACGCCACGGGGTTTTCCTGTTTTGGATCTTCATGGGCCTCATCGGCATGCTCAAGTCCTATCCTTGCATCGGTGACATGGCCCCCTACATCAGCCTTCTGCCCCTCTTCCACGTCCTAAACCTCGCGCGTACGTCGCCACTCACCTCGACGCCGCCCCACTCCTTCGCAAGCATTCATTCATTCATTCATTCACACCTTACAGAAAACAAGCGCAGCGTCTTCATCTGCCTCGGCTTCGTGTACCTCAACGTGGTGGGACCCATCATGTGGCATCTGTGGATCAACCAGGGAACCGGCAACGCCAACTTCTTCTACGCCATGACCCTCATCTTCTTCCTCTTCCAGGTACCCCATTTTCTTTGGCTCTTGGCACCGCCATCATAGCTTTGTGATTCTGACTGTGTGGGGTGGGCCGTAATTCTCTGCTGGCAGGGCTGGCTGGTGCGAGACTGTCTGACCTCGGCCTCAGTCTTGGACGACCTCATGACACAAGAGGAGAAGCAAAAGACCAAGAAGGCCCAGGCCCAGACTACTCCTACGCTCCCGACGCCCGAAACCGCTGCTTCGTCCACAGCCAAGGCAATCAAAGTGGACTGAAGCGGGAGACACACAACACGCAAGAGTGAAAATGTTCATTTTCTTTTATTTGTTATATTTTTGGATTTATTTGAATCTTTTGTCTGTTTTTCCCTCAATTTACACAATCCAAAGGATGGACACCTCATCAAGTGGGCGAGGGGTGAGGAACGTCGTGCGGACGCCCTCGCCACAACAACAGCAAGGCTTGAAGGGTCGAGTGAGCAGCCGAACCAGCCCCACTGCGGCTGGTGGCGGCCGCAGCACACCCACCGCTACGAGCTCATCTGCAGCGAAGAAGGGAGGCGCCCTTGCGCCGCCAGCTGCGACGGGGCGTCGTTCGCCTGCCTCCTCCGTATCGCCCACCGCTGCTGCCTCATATGGCGCTAAAAATCTCCAGACATCGACACATTCTCAATCGCTCAAGCCCTCTTCGAGGACGCCCCCTCAAATTCAAAAATCAGGACAACACAAGCTCACTCCCTCACGGTACCCACCTCTCACTCAAACTGGCTCTTCAGAATTCAGTGTAACATTGATCTTGATTTTACCTTCAGCTGACCATGCATGTGTGACAGGTCGCCAGCAACAGTCCCGTCGTTAGTCTCGCCTTCTTCTTCCTCCTCTTCCAAAAAATGTACGTAACAGCCACACACGGCTATGCTCGGCAATGCCGGTGTGGTCTCAGTGCAAGAGTCACGCGGGTGTACTGGGACCCGAGCCAGCGTCTGTTTGGGCTGCTGCAATGATGACCGAGACGAGGAGAAAGCTGATGTCCGGCTCGCGAACTTGACACACCTGACCGTTGCTCCAACCCGTGCAGACCTCTTCGGATGGAACAACGCCCTGCAGGGCCAGATGCGGCCCCAGTCACGCAGGTAACACCCGGCCATGTTTGCCATGGGCATCAGGCATCGAACATGCGAACTTGATGTCGCATGATTGCTCATCTCCAGCTTGGCGGGTTATCTCTACGCCTCAGAGGGCACTCGTGCGTGAGATATGACAACTTCATGATCGTCTACGGCGGCTACAGAGGTCGGCCCCTGTCAGACATGTGGGTGCTTGATACAGGTAAAAACAAAAAACAAAAACAAGATGGCCATGTGACAGTAAAATGCCGCATATTTGGCATTGGCTGACAGAAACTTACCATTTGGCCGACACTGCGCGTACACGCACCTGTTCCTGCAGTCTCTGTGCGATGGTCGCGCTTTCAGACGCCGACGAGCGCCCACGGTGGCAAGCATCCCGGTCAGCGCACCGGCCATGCGTCCGTCATCATAGGAGACAAGATGTGGTTGTTTGGGTAATGCTACGCACGACGCGTCGATGTTGCTGGTGGTCTGGTTACATGCGCCGCGAACCGTGTTAACATTATTGTCGTTGGCAGTGGCGAGACAGAAAACCACAAATGCGTGAACGACCTCTGGGTCTTCGATCTCGGTATGCACGCATCTCCTGCCTGCGCTGTTGTGCAGTGGTGTATGTGTGTGTTGCTTGTTCCCAGCGCTGAGAAAGGAATTCCTCGTGCAGGCTTGAAGAAGTGGGAAGAGATCATCACAGCGGGCAGCTTGCCCTCTCCCCGCTACGGCCACACGGCAGTGGCCTTTGGCACTTCGATTCTGCTGTTCGGTGGCGCTGACCGCTCGTACGGCGAACACTCGCACCACCTTACATTCTCGCGCGGCCGCTCTTTGAAAGAGTTCGCGGCTAAAGCTTCCTTTTTCTCAGATCCGAGTGCTTTCATGACCTGTGGTGCTTCGACACGACCAACTACAGTTGGACTCGCATAAGTGTATGCATACCTTTGTGTTCTTCTGATGGAACCTCGTCGTCGTTTGGTTCCACTCACTTTTCGTTGTGAATTCATCCACAGACTGAGCCCAAGCCATCGCCACGGCATGGCCACACAATGACGACGGTGTCGTCATCCAAGATCCTTGTCTTCGGTGGCTATGGCCCTGGCGGACGCCTCAACGACATCTGGCAACTCGACCCCTGTACGACACCCCTTTCGCGTGTCTGTGGTTTCCAGCATTAGGGCTGATACTCTGTGTCGCACACACACACACACACACGACACACGCACGCTGATGACCGGAATTCCAGTCACGCTTCAGTGGTCGCCGTTCGAGGTTGTAGGGGAGGTGCCGGCGCGTAGGGCCTACCACTCCGCCGTGGCCATGCGCTTCAAGCTGCTGGTGTTCGGCGGCCAGGGCGCCGCTTCCATGGGCGACCTGTGGCAATTCTCTCCCGGTACTTCCCCGCCCTGACGCTGTTTTTGTGTGTGGCCCGACTTTGACACAGGCTCGTTGTGCGTGTCCTGCAGGGAGTGCGACCTGGACGAAGTTGAATTCCTCGCGGTCGACAGATAAGGTGTCCATCATGGAGAACGTGGTGGGACCTGCCGGTACGCTATGTTATGCGTAACATGTTTCTCATTTATTTATTATTTATTATTTATTGTGATTCTTATTGTGATTATTAACTTTACTTCTTCGGTGATCGATCGTCACAGGACGCTATGGTCACAGCGGCGAGGTCTTCGGTAGTGACAAGATGTTCATTTTTGGTGGCGTTGGCGACGCCTCGGTCTATCGCGACGACCTCTGGTTCCTCTACGTCGGTACGACACCGCACGCCACACTTGCACGACGTTGTTTGACTGACTACGCGTATGTATAGATTTGTCGCTCCCGGAGCCGCTGGAGATGGAGATGCACGGCGCGTCGGCCGGGCTGGACATCTCGCTACCGCCCATCGACTCCTTCTCCCTCCCCTCGTCCATCCCGCACCTCGACGACTCGTCGCACACCCTCGCGACCACCACTCACAATAACAGTGGCCACGACAGCGTCGCTGTCGCTCGACGAAAACGTGAGAACGACGACGACCACCAGAATGCCACCGACAGCGCTGAAGATTTCTACGCCAGCAACGGCACGACAACCAATTATGACAACGGCGGTGAGAGCTTCTCCAACATCGAGCCGGCCACGGAACTGGACGACGGCGGTGTGTCGGCGGCCATGGATTCCATGGCCGATCTGCAGGGCATGCGCGACGAGCTGGCAATGCAGCTCGACAAGGTGTCGACCGACTCGCGCCGCTTCCTGCTCGACGAGACCCGCCGCACGCGCGCGCTGGCCACCCACACGCGGCGGCACCTGTGGGACACATTCACGGCCGGGCTCAACATCGTGGGCTTCCAGCCGACCCCCGACGACGCCGATGACGACCCGCTGACCGATGGTGACGTCACGCGCCTGCTCAAGGAGGCCCGCATTCTGGTTGACGACGACAAGGAGCTCAACGAGAACGACGTCATTCTCACCTCCTACTACGCCGCCTCGTTCGAGAAGAAGCTCAAGCGGTTCGACCTGCGGCTGCGCGAAGTCGAGCGGCGCGTCGTCGAGCAGGAGCGCGAGATCGAGCGGCAGCGGGCCGTCACCGACAGCCGCACCGAGGAGGTGGTGGCCTACTTCGAGGCCAAGCTCGAGCACGAGGTCAAGGCCGCCGAGGCCCGTACGCTCGACGCGCTCGCCGAGCACCGGCGGCTGATCGACGAGGCCGCGGCCCGGCAGAGCGAGCAGTTCATGCGCGAGCTCGCCGAGCTGCGGTCCAGCGTCCACCACGTCGTGGCCGACAACGTCAAGAAGGAAACGAGAAAGAAAAGGAAAAGGAAAAGGTACAACACGCCGACGACTACGACGGCAAGGAGGAGGAGCGGGAGGAGCGGGTGAAGAGGGTTGAGGCCGAGGTGGTGGCGCTGGCCGGCGAGCTCGAGCGGATGCGGGCGCGGTGGGACGAGGCCGAGGCCGAGCGCGACGACGAGGAAGAAGCACGGCTGGCCGAGTTCGAGGTCAACCTCCAGCGCACCATGGAGGGCGCCAATGCGCTGGGCTCCCTCATGGCCGAGTACTTCCACCAGAACGACGACAACGCCGGCGACCAGGTCTCCGCCGACGCTGCCGCTGACGACGCCGACGCCGAGGGCAGTGGTGCCCAGAGGGCGGAAGAAGAGGAGAGGGGAGAGGTGAGCGAGACCAACGCAGAAGATGAAGATCAAAGCAACGTTGAGCGAGGAGAGGTGATGGCTGACGCCGGGGACAACGTGAACGTTGATGAAAAGGAGGAGGACGAGGAGAACGAGGACGTTAATGAGGACAACGACGATGATAAAGGAGACAACGACGGTCAGAATCACGGGGGAGAGCAACAAGATGACGATGGCGGTGAAGAAGAATCAGCGACCATCGAAGAGGAAGAGCGAGAGACGGACAACCACTCACTCTGAAGCGAACAACAACCAACACGTGTGTAGCTCATGAGCGCAAGTTGACCAACCGTCGCACATGGGTTGCACGTCAGACCCCAAATAGGAAGGTCCTAAGGAACACGACGTGGGTAATGGAGGGCCGCCATCACCAGTATGTCAGCTATGTCAGGGAACCAAGAAATTCGCGGATATTTGAAGGATTGATCTTAGATTCGTTCTGAGTGGTAGAAATAACTGCTTGGCATTGTTTGGTGCGAGGCAGCCACGGCCGAAAAGGTGACCCTGGGGCTGCGCGGTGCCCCGCGGGCCTGACTAGAATGCGGGGACCCGAAAGGTATGATGACACCTGGTGCGCTCACATTGTGAGGTGATGCGAGTCGGCTGCAACTCTGCGGCATCTCCATCAGGCCTGCTTGATGGCTGCTGTCGCCACTGTCACAGTTCATGGCCAGAGGTTGCGGCGGGGGCGGGGTGTTCCTCTTACCCCTTTAGGGGTCCTGTTTGCGCGCGACCAATTCCAGCCTGCGCCATCGATTGGCCGTTGCCTCAACGGACAGTCCGCACCATCTCAGCCAGCTACCCCCAGTTCCGTCGCCCTGCTCGAGCGATCTGAAGTGGCGCGTGGGGGCCGAATGGCAGACCATGCCACAAGGTTTTTAAGCTCAGCGCCAAGTGCTGTCTGCCAGTTTCTAACCAGAGCAGAGACCACACCGCTAGCGCCACCTCACGAAGTTGCTCGACACGACCACCTGCACCACCAGCAAGCGGACGATGAACACAGCTCGACCCACCACCACCTTCACCCCGCCCGACCAACGCGCCCAGCTGCTCGAGCAGGTACATCATCGCCTTCACCACATTCACCTTCCAAATGGTGACACCAAATAATCAACTCGGCCACTGCACTTGTTTGTTTGTCAGGTGTCTTTGTTTGCCAACGGGGTGCGTCGGCTGAGCAACAAGATGAATAGTCAAGGCGGCCTGTCGAAGAGCGAAGAGGGCCTTCTGGACACCCACATGCACCTGCTTCGGCAGAAGGTGTACCAGCTGCACGGGCCGATGGTCTTCATTCCTCAGCCACCCCAACGTCATCATCAACAACAACAACAACAACCTCAGCATCACCTCCATCTACAGCAGTCGCTGATGACCCAGCCTATCAACCGTCACATTGCGCCCTGCAGCGACAGCCCACCAACAACGGCACCACGACCAGCATCGCCGCAGAGGCGACGAACCAAGCGCATGTTTACAGACAGGGCGTGCCATCACTGCGAGACCCGCTTCACCAGCCAATGGCGTACTGGTCCCTCCGGTCCCTCCACGTACGTTACGCAGCCCCTCAACCTGAGCGCTCAGTCCTCTTTCGAGGTTTCCTTGTTCGCTTTTTCTCGCGTTCGTTTTCGCTTTTTGCCGAGCCTTTTCCCTTTTTGCATTTCCAATTTCCTTTTTCATTCTGGAACGTTGTGGTTGGCCACTTTTATAAAGCCTGCCGACTAACTCCCTGTTACGTTCTGAACGAGCAGGCTGTGCAACGCGTGTGGAATCCGATACGCGCGACAGGTCAAGCTCGACCGAGCGCGACGGTCCTCGTCGCCTGCCGCCGCCTCATCACCGATCGCCGAGGCATCGCCCCTTCTGTCCACCGGCGCCACTTCTCCACAGAGCCAGCCTGATTCTCCGCCGCTTGCTCGAGCAAGCGTCCACTTCCTTCTCAACTGAGTTCCCTTCGCCTCGGCCCTCAGCTCTCTTCCACTACTCACATGTAGATACCCATATCCTGCACTGTGCTTGACCTCGCCCCGAATCTCGGCTTTGTACTATCCACCACTCAACAAAACAAGAAGACCAAAGAACACTCGTTCGTTTGTTGCTTTGTTTGCGAATTTTGAATTTCGAAATGATTTCAAAATGCAAAACTGACTATGCGAAAATGAACAGAACGCACCCGTGCCCGACGTTACTGCGCAGACTTCGGGGAAGCGCTTTTTTGTATTTAAAAAAATAAACTAATAAAAATAGTCATTTTACACCACCACTGCACCAAGTAGGCGATATGACGGAAGCTTTCGTGTATTGGCCAGATATCGAGGGCCTGCACCATGTCCTTCGAAACTTGAGTCGCGGCAGTGCTCCAGCGTCTGTACACCTTCCCCCCCCCTCTCTCTCCCTCTCATCCTAATTCCTCGCTTTACTTGCGTGTGGATCTGTTTATTTCTATTTTTTAAATTAAATTAATATAATTTCAGAGGGGACAGGTGGGCTACAAGGGCAAAATAAACTCCATGGCTGCAATGGTGCCATCACCATCTCTGCGGACTCCACCGTGCGCGTGCAGAGTCGTAACAGGTCCGTTCCGCCACTTCTTCTTCTTCACGCGTTTTTTGTTTCTACTCGCTACACGGCTCGCACTGAGATGTGAGTTGGCCCGTCGTCCAGGTTCATCGACGAGGAGAACAAGGGCCTGGCCAAGTGGGCCAAAGACAACGCCGGCTACTTCGCATCGCTGTGGCCTCGCGCGCAGTCCTACCTGCGGCGCGACTTTGGGGCGTCGGCCACGTCGCTCTCCGTCTTCGGCGAGTGGTGCGGACCCGGCGTGCAGAAAGGAGTAACGTCTCCGTCTCTCTCAACACTACCATAGCGTACGAATGCTGACCCTATTCGTGCGTGTCGTGCGTGTCGTGTGTCGTGTTGTTGGGTGTGTGTCGTGTCGTGTCGTGTCGTCACAGAGTGAGGTGGCGATCGGTAAGCTGGACAAGTGCATTTTTGCCGTGTTCTCGCTGTACATCGACAACTACCTGATGATTGAGCCCGATGACATCAAGACTCTCCTTGGTGGTACTGTTTCGTGTCGTGCGTGTGTCACATATCGCGTGAGTGTGTGTCGTGTCGTGTGTCATGTGTGTCATGTGTGTCACGTGCGGCGTGTGTCGTCTGCGCCGTAGGCTAAACTTACTGAATGATCGGCGCAGCCTATAGCCTGCCCGACGGCATGCACGTCATCCCGTGGGGATTCGACCACATGCGCCTCCACCTGGGCGACGAGCAGCTGCTTGAGGTACCCTGGAGGTCTCTCCCGCATGCAACTGACGGACCGTTCACACAGCAGCCCCCCCTTGTGTGTACCCGCCGGTGCAGGGCCAACTGCCCAAGATCAACGCCATCGTGGCCGAGGTGGACAGGTTCGACCCTTGGGTCTTCCAGGAGTTCAACATCCGAGGACCCGGTGAAGGTACACTCTCACACGACACGACACACACGACACACACGACACACACGACACACACGACACACACGACACACACGACACACACGACACACACGACACACACGACACACACGACACACACGACACACACGACACACACTCACGCGGTGTGTGTCATGCAAGGTGTGGTGTGGTATCCGGTCGATCTGGCCGATAGGAAGGTGGGCTCCTTCAAGGACGTGCTGAGCGTGGAGATCTTCTCGGCCTACGCCTTCAAGACCAAGGGCAAGACGCACCAGATGGTGAAGAAGAAAGACGCCGGAGGTAACGCCACAACCAACGAGGTATGCAATCAACATCACAATCATCATCACGATCATCATTGACTGTTCTCCTTCGACAAGGCGGTCAGCATTCATGTTGACGTGGTTGACTCGGAGGAGGAGCTCGCCGAGCTCTTCCTGAGCGAGGCTCGATACGAGCAAGCCCTGCAGGAAGTCTCAAGCCAGAGTGGAGGTACTCTCCCTTTGTTCTTCATTTAGTTTTTAACACGTGTTTATTTATTTTTATTCATTTATTTTTAATTATTTAATTATTTGACGTACTTTGGCGAATCGACAGACGGGCGGCAGCACACCACGATCGAGGCCATTGCGCAGTGGATGGTCAAGGACGTGCGCAAGGAAGCCCAGGCCGAGTTCGAATCCGCCTCCAGGCCCCTGCGTTGGTAAGCTCATGCATGTGCCGCGTGTGTGTCGTGTGCTGTGCGGTCGCGCGAGTAACCAGGACGGCGAACGTATTATGGTCGACTGGGCAGGGAGACGGTGGACAGAGCGGTGACCAAGAAGGTGGAACAGTGGGCCAAGTCCTCCGAGAATGGGCCGAGAGTCAAGGCCGTCATGAAGGAGCTCAAGGCCAACCAAGCCAGCAAATATTCATCATCATCATCTTCATCTTCATCATCATCGTCTTCAACTTCCTTCAAGTGGTTCGACCAAGAGGACTCGTCTTCTTCTTTATCATCATCGTCATCGTTCTCTTCGTCGTCGTCATCATCATCGTCAGCCCCGTCGGACCTGTTTGCCGGCCTGGTCTTCTCGTTCTCGGAGCACTTTGCGTTCAAGCGCAAGTCCGAGCTGACCGACCAGATCAAGCGGCACGGCGGCACGATCAGCTACATGCTCAACGACCGCTGCACGCACCTGGTAGCCACGCCGAAGGAGGTGGCCGACAACCTCTCGGGTAAGATCCGCCAGGCCCGCAAGTACGTCGAGGAGGGCAAGAAGCTGGCGGCGCGGGCCGGCGGCGACGATGTCTTCCACGTGATCGCCGGCGAGTGGATCGACGAGTGCCTGCGCCAGGGCGTCCGCGTCAAGGAGTACCCGGCCTTCGACCTTCTCGCCCAGCTACGGCTCGGCGCCTCCAAGGTATGCACACTGCAGTGGAATGTTACGCATTCCAAAGAGTGGGATTCTAAGAATGCGCACACGACACGACACGACACGACACGACACGACACGACACGACACGACACGACACGACACGACACGACACGACACGACACGACACACAGGCGCAGGACGCAACAGAAGGAGAAGAAGACCAAACGTCGGTGACCACGGAGCGAAAGAGTACGCACTGGCTCACCGGGAGTTGGGTGGGGTTCGCACCGGTGCTTATTTATGATCCACACCATCATCGCAGAGATTCCCCAGGCGTCGGTGTGGAGCTATGGGGGCAAGGTGGAGCCCTATTTCCCGGCGTCCAACTACGACCTCCTCCGGATGGACGTCCTCCACGTACGTCAGCAGGCGCCTCTCTTTTCTCATCGCGCCCGATCGACGCCAATCGACTTTCGTTGGAGTTTGAGCTGACATGTCGGCGTTGGCGTGTAGTGCATGGACATCAAGGACAACCACAACAAATTCTACAGCATGGAGCTGCATATGTCCAACGAATATGTGTCGCCTGACAACCCCGGGTGCGCTAATACCATATACTCATACTCATATATTTATATACACTACATGTTCATATTCTTACCTTTTTTAATTA
>NW_004457288.1:75541-100721 GCF_000313135.1 Acanthamoeba castellanii str. Neff | reverse complement strand
CTGGAGGTCACTCCCGCATGCAACTGACGGACCATTCACACAGCAGCCCCCCCCCCTTGTGTGTGTACCCGCCGGTGCAGGGCCAACTGCCCAAGATCAACGCCATCGTGGACGAGGTGGACAGGTTCGACCCTTGGGTCTTCCAGGAGTTCAACATCAGGGGACCCGGTGAAGGTACACTCGCACACGACACGACACACACGACACACACGACACGACACACTCACGCGGTGTGTGTCATGCAAGGTGTGGTGTGGTATCCGGTCGATCTGGCCGATAGGAAGGTGGGCTCCTTCAAGGACGTGCTGAGCGTTGAGCTCTTCTCGGCCTACGCCTTCAAGACCAAGGGCAAGACGCACCAGATGGTGAAGAAGAAAGACGCCGGAGGTAACGCCACAACCAACGAGGTATGCAATCAATCATCATCGCCATCGTCACCATCATCACCATCACGATCATCAAGGTTTGACTGTTCTCCTTCGACAAGGCGGTCAGCATTCATGTTGACGTGGTTGACTCGGAGGAGGAGCTCGCCGAGCTCTTCCTGAGCGAGGCTCGATACGAGCAAGCCCTGCAGGAAGTCTCAAGCCAGAGTGGAGGTACTCTCCCTTTGTTCTTCATTTTGTTTTTATTGTTATTCATTTAATTTATTTCTTTACTTATTTATTTCTTTAATTATTTAATTATTTGACGTACTTTGGCGAATCGACAGACGGGCGGCAGCACACCACGATCGAGGCCATTGCGCAGTGGATGGTCAAGGACGTGCGCAAGGAAGCCCAGGCCGAGTTCGAATCCGCCTCCAGGCCCCTGCGTTGGTAAGCTCATGCATGTGCCGCGTGTGTGTCGTGTGCGTGTGCGATGTGTGTCGTGTGCTGTGACCGGTCGCGCGAGTAACCAGGACGGCGAACGTATTATGGTCGACTGGGCAGGGAGGCGGTGGACAGAGCGGTGACCAAGAAGGTGGAGCAGTGGGCCAAGTCCTCCGAGAATGGGCCGAGAGTCAAGTCCGTCATGAAGGAGCTCAAGGCCAACCAAGCCAGCAAATATTCATCACCGTCATCTTCATCTTCATCATCATCATCGTCTTCAACTTCCTTCAAGTGGTTCGACCAAGAGGACTCGTCTTCTTCTTCATCGTTGTCGTTCTCTTCGTCGACAGCATCATCATCAGCCCCGTCGGACCTGTTTGCCGGCCTGGTCTTCTCGTTCTCGGAGCACTTTGCGTTCAAGCGCAAGTCCGAGCTGACCGACCAGATCAAGCGGCACGGCGGCACGATAAGCTACATGCTCAACGACCGCTGCACGCATCTGGTCGCCACGCCAAAGGAGGTGGCCGACAACCTCTCGGGCAAGATCCGCCAGGCCCGCAAGTACGTCGAGGAGGGCAAAAAGCCGGCGGCGCGGGCCGGCGGCGACGATGTCTTCCACGTGATCGCCGGCGAGTGGCTCGACGAGTGCCTGCGCCAGGGCGTCCGCGTCAAGGAGTACCCGGCCTTCGACCTTCTCGCCCAGCTACGGCTCGGCGCCTCCAAGGTATGCACACTGCAGTGGAATGTTACACATTCCATAGAGTGGAATTCTAAGAATGCACACACGACACGACACACAGGCGCAGGACGCAACAGAAGGAGAAGAAGACCAAACGTCGGTGACCACGGAGCGAAAGAGTACGCACTGGCTCACCGGGAGTTGGGTGGGGTTCGCACCGGTGCCTATTTATGATCCACACCATCATCGCAGAGATTCCCCAGGCGTCGGTGTGGAGCTATGGGGGCAAGGTGGAGCCCTATTTCCCGGCGTCCAACTACGACCTCCTCCGGATGGACGTCCTCCACGTACGTCAGCAGGCGCCTCTCTTTTCTCATCGCGCCCGGATCGACGCCAATCGACTTTCGTTACGTTGTTGGTTTGAGCTGACACGTCGGCGTGGGCGGGTAGTGCATGGACATCAAGGACAACCACAACAAATTCTACAGCATGGAGCTGCACATGTCCAATGAATATGTGTCGCCTGACAACCCCGGGTGCGCTAATACCATATACTCATACTCATATATTTATATACACTACATGTTCATATTCTTACCTTTTTTTAATATTACAATAGGAGGTGCATCTATCGCATACTGACTCACCACGGACGCACGGACGACCTGGACTCGGCCAAGACCCAGATCGGCCAGAAGGAGACGCGCTACCTGCAGTCCCTCGCCGACGCCGAGCTGCTCTACGACCACGTCATGGCCCAGAAGATGGCCGACGAGAAGGGCTACAAGCACGTCGACCTCGTCTCCGTCTCCCCCAAGATCGGCTCCGACAAGGTTTGTAGCACGACACGCACAACACACACGACACACACGACACACACGACACACGCGATCAATGACACGACACACACGACACACGCGACACACGCGATCAATGACACGACACACACGTACACGGTAGAATGCGGAAAGGAATGCGGCATCGCGTCAGGCGGAGCCGGAGCGTAGAGATGGCGCATCGGCGCTGCCGCAGGAGGTGCAGCGGCTGGTGAAGCACCTGTACGACCAGGCCAGCGAGTCGGTGAGCAAGACGGTGGTGGCCAAGATCACCACGCGCGGTATCGAGACCCCGCTGGGCATCCTCTCCCGCAAGCAGATCCAGCGGGGCGAGGACGTGCTCGCGCAGCTCAACGACATCCTCGCCGCCGAGGGTGCCGATGTCGACGACGAAGAGGTACCGTCAACCCCCGCCAATCCAGGTTTTCTCTTGGTGTTCACAACCGCACACGCCGCACACTCTACCGCACACACCGCCGCACACACACCGCACACGCACGCAGAAGAGGGAGGCGAGGATTGTGAGGCTCTCGCAGGACTTTTATTCGATGATTCCGCACCGGCTGGGTACGACCAAGGAGGAGGTCCACAAGGCGGTCATCAGCAACCTGCAGTTTCTCGAGGAGAAGCAGGATCTCCTCCAGCTGATGAAGGACATCATCGAGGTGCGCCCTTCGTCTTTACGCCTCATGTCCATTAGCACGTGTTGTTGCTGACCGCACACGCACACACGCACACGCACACTACACACGCGCAGACGAGCAACATGCGAAGCAGGACGTCGGCCACGTCGGAGATCGACCGCATGTACAATGCCCTCCAGTGCAGCATCAAGCCACTGGACAAGTCGAGTGCCCAGTACCGGGAGATTCAGGCCCACTTTCTCCGCAAGAAGACCGTACCGCGCCCCGCATGCTGCCGCGTGTCGTGTGCTGCGTGTGTGTGTGCGGTGGTGTGTGCTACGTGTGCGGTGCTGACGAATGGGGTCGACACAGAGCCCGCCGGTCGTGGCGCAGCTGCACGATGCGATGACGCTCGAGGTGGCCAACGTCTTCGCGATCGACAAGTCTGCGGGCGGTGAGACGGCCAAGGCGCTGGCGAGGCGGTCGGCTTTCGCCAGCTTCTCGGACGACGAGCCGGCGGACGACGACGCCGCAACCGCCAACAACAAGCGCCTTCTGTTCCACGCCTCCAAGGTCTTCAACTTTGTTGGCCTCCTCTCTCGAGGCATCCTCCCGCCCAAAGTCGTCGTGTCCAAGGTGAACCCGTCATCTTCCTCATTTTCGTTTTCATTTTCGTTCTTTGTCTTCTTTGTCGCTTTCGCTTTCGTCTTCGCTCTATTGACAACCGGTGAGCGTGTGTGATGGACCGAACGTGCACATTAGGGTCTATCGGCGCGCACCGATTTCGGGTACCTGGGCCAGGGCATCTACTTCAGCGACAACTCCTACTCCAGCGTCAAGTACACCAACTTGCCGGCGACCCTGCCCACCACCGGCCCCGCTCCTCCCAAAGGCGGTTCGTTGATCCACTGCCTTCGTGTGTCGTGTGTCGTGCGTCGTGCGTCGTGCGTCGTGCGTCGTTGATCTGACGCTGACCGAACAGGCAAGCGGAGGGGAGGCAAGGAGCAGCAGGCGGTCAAGAAGGCGGAGGCGCCCAACGACGACCGCTTCATGCTGCTGGTCGACGTGGAGCTGGGCCGCATGATGGACTACCGCCAAATCACGCCCCACCTCACCGCGCCGCCCCAGGGCTTCGACTCCTGCCACGGTACAGCCCCCCCCTTCGCCTCACTGTTATTCGCTGCCCTCTCGACGCTGCGCTCACGTGTATCATGGTCTTAAAAAAGGCGTGGCCGCTACGCCAAGCGAGCCTCAGACTTCGTGGACGACGAGTACGTGATCTACGACTCCGCCAAGCAGCAGCTGCGCTACCTCGTCCAGTTCAGCCCCACCCACGCTTGACCAAGCAGCACAATAATTATATTTCTTTTTTTCTTTGTTTCTGGATTTTTTATTTCAAAATAAAAATGATAATAAAAAAGAAAACTCTGTCACTGTGGCGGCAGAACAAAACGAAATCGAAAAAGATGGACACGTGGGAGAAGGTGTGGTTCGTGGCGGGCCTGTGCACGGCCCTCTCGACGTTGCTCTCCCTCTACCTGGTCTATAAACACCTGCGCAACTACACCCAGCCCAAGCTGCAACGACACATTGTGCGCATCCTGCTGATGGTGCCCATCTACGCCATCGACAGCTGGCTCTCCCTGCAGTACAAGGAGTGGTCGCTCTACTTCGATTTGGCACGCGACGCCTACGAGGCCTACGTGCTCTACCAATTCTTCAACCTCCTCATCGCCTTCATCAACACCTACGAATACGATTTCGATCACCACAGGTGCCCCAACCGCCCCCAAATAATTTATAATACTTATAAAATAATAATCTAATAATAGTCTAATAAATACTAAGGGTAAGTATATGTGCTTATTTTATCTTTTCTTTTTTGTTTTATTATTTTTTTTCGTTTTATGCTTTTTTGCTTTATGATTGAATTATGATTCAATTAATTTGGGCGTAGACTGCAGGACGACGAGTTCGACCCGGACAGCATTGAGTCCATGCGTCGGGTGCGCGACCGCGAGTGGGAGGTGAGCGAGGGCCGCGTGGTGGCGCTCCTCGAGAGCAAGCCCGTGACGGGCCACCCGTGGCCCACCTGCTGTTTCCCGCCCTTCAAGCCCGGCGCCAGCTTCCTCCTCCTCGCCAAGCGCTGCATCCTCCAGTTCGTCGTCCTCAAGGCACGCACCTCCTTCCATCCGCGTGTGCGGTCGCGCGTACGGTCACGCGTGCGGTCGTGTGTGTGTCTGTGTGGTGTTGTCTCACTACTACTTGATTTGCATTTATTTGTGCACAGCCGAGCCTGGCGGTGCTGGCTGCGGTGCTGGAGTCCAAGGGCTGGCACGTTCACTCGCCTTTTTCCTGGAACTACGCAGTCAACTCACCCCAGGACGCTCGTGTGCGTGTGCGGTGGTGCGTGTGCGTGTGCGGTTCGGCCGCAACATTAGGTATGGCGACGGCGACTTCTCGCTCAACAAGGGCTACCTGTGGATCACCATCGTGGACAACATTTCCATCACCGGTACGTGTGCGCACACGGCACACGGCACACGGCACACGGCACACGGCACACGGCACACGGCACACGGCACACGGCACACGGCACACGCAACGCGAGTGCGCAACTCACGTTATTATTGTGAGGGCAGTGTCGATGTACTTCCTGGTGCTGTTCTACCACGTGACCAAGAACGAGCTGAAGCCCTTCAACCCGATGTCCAAGTTTCTGTGCATCAAGCTGGTGATCATGTTCGCCTTCTGGCAGGGCATCGTCATGGCCTTCCTCGGTTGGCTGGCGTGCTCAACGAGGAGAACGTCCACCTCGGCAAGGACTGGCAAAGCGAAGAGGAAATCGGTACGCTGCGGTGCGTGCGGTGTGTGCGGTGTGTGCGGTGTAGGACTGACAGCCACGGACTCGTAGGAACCGCGTTGCAGAATCTGATCATTTGCATTGAGATGATGCTGGTGGCCATCGCCCACAGCTACGCCTACGGCTACGACACCTACAAGGTCACCATCCACTGTATTTCTTACTCGACCATGCTAATTTACTGACAGGTAATACTTTTTTTTTATTTATTTACATATTTTGGGTATGGTGGTCTACAGAGTTCGAGCTGGACTGATTGGATTCCCTGCTACTGCTGTCTCTGCTGTTGCTGCTGCTGTTGCAAAGGTGCAGATTCACATTTCCATACTTACACAACACGCATGGACGATCCTGACACACGACACACGACACAAAACACGCAGTGTGCGGCAACTTTACACACGTGGCATCGCAGAAGGATCTTCTCGAGGACGGAATGGAGGCGCTCGGGCTGGACAACATCGCGCGCAAGCTGGAGCGGGACTGGGAGGACGAGGAGGGCCGGTGGACGCACAAGGGCAGGCACGCCTCCGCCACCGCCGCCACGGTGCCACACTTCAGCCCCACCTCCGCTACCACTTCCACCTCCACCACCACCATGTTGGCTGGCGGCAGCTCCAGCTCCAGCATCAACAGCAGCGGCTGATATTGCATTGCCAAACTTGGTCTTTGTAAATAATACAAATTTTTATCAACCCACATCAAGAGTTTAATATCTTTACATTCACACAACACACCCAGTTGCCTTGAAATACATCCCACCCCGCCACCTCATACAAAACACTACTCAGGCCTGTTGATGTTCAGGCGTCCTTCTGTTGGCCTGCCGCCTCCTCTCCTTCTGCCCGCTCGTTGGCCTCCTGGAGGTGCTGCTCCTCGGCCCGCTTCTCGGCCAGACGGAAGGAGATGAGCTGCATGTACTCTGGGTTCTCTCGCAGGAAACCCGTGAACTCGTCTTTACGTACCGCACACACACGACACGCGACACACACGACACACAAGTGAGTTGGTGGCGATCGGGCGATACAGGCAACAGGCCAGGCAGGCTGGGCTTACCACAGTCGATGAAGCCGTCCTGGTTGGAGTCGACGCGCGTGAAGATTTGCTCCACCTCGTCCGGGGAGATGGTGGTGATGACGTTACTCAGAATCCTGAACGACGAGCAAGGCGAAGTGTGTGAGGAGCATGTGAGAATGTGTGGCGCGTGTCGTGTGCGGTCGTGCGTGCGTGCGTACGCAAAGAGTTCGTCCTGTTCGATGCGACCATCGTCGTTCTGGTCGAACAGCTTGAACGCGAACTTGATCGCTTCGTCATCGCGGACCTCTTCGGAGAGCAGAGCAATGCCGCTGATGTACTTCTTCCACGAGATCGAACCTGAAAACAGAGTCATAGCGCGAGACACCGCGTAAGCTCTCGCTGCTCTACCCAAAAAAGGCGTCGGTGCGACCCGGAGTTGTACCAGAGTCGTCGGTGTCGAGCAGGCGGAAGAGGCGCTTCACGTAATCCGAATTGGGAAGACCCAACGCCTCACGGAATTCTGTATCGGTGAAGCACGCAACGCGGTCGGTAAGTGTAAATACGTATCGGACACGGGGAACGCTGACATCGCACGAACGTACCATGGAAAGTGATGTCGCCGCTGCGGTCGTTGTCGAACTTGGAGAACTTCTTCAGGAGCTTGTTCAGGTCCTCCTGGCTCATTCGAGTGTACTCACTTCACATACGCAAATGGTGAGCCAAATAACCATCAATACGCTCAGGGCAGCTGTACGGCGTACCGGAGGTGCTTGAGGTCGACTTCGCCGAAGCCCTCGGGCCTCTCCTGCAGCTTCATGGCCTCCATGGCGAAGCTGACGTCGTCAAAGCCGTGCTCAGTAGTAGGAATGTTCAGCGCGCGCGCAATCTGCGCCCTGAGAGACGCATGTGCACAATCTCTTCGTCAGAAAGTGCACTTTCCCGTATGTCTGAGTTTGTGTCGTATGTAGAGCGAGTGCGTGCGCGTGCGTACCGAACATTATTGGCGAAGAGTTGCGGGTTGGCCTTTTCGTATTTGGAGGGCTTGTGAACAGGCAGGTAGGTGACCTGCAAAGTGAAAAGTCATTATTGAGACAAAGAGCACCACGGGAGGACCTGCAAAGAGTTGATGGTTACCTGAAGGTAGTTGGAGAACTGGCAGAGGGAGCGCCACATGAGGAGCGGGAGGTTGATGCCGTTCACCCAACACGGGTCAAAATGGATGAACGGATGCCGGATCGCCACCGGCTGCACAGGCTTACCTGGTGATGAAGCCCGCACACGTCAGATGCCTTCGCTAACCATTCAAGGAGAATAGAGGAGCCTACCAGGGTTGAAAGCGCCGCTCTTGAAGGAGATGAGCGCCTTCTGGTTGGTGCAAGTGCCCTCGGGGAACACCAGCAGTCGCGGCCATCCCTCGCCTGAGCCACAGGTGCCAGTTAATGGTGCGCACTTGAGAGGAAACGCTAAACACGTGTTAAGTGGGGGAGGAAAGTACTCTCGGACTTGTTGGCGTGTTCGTTGATGGCCTCCACGGCTTTCTTCCTCGAGTCGGGATCCTTTCTGTCGACCAAGATGCCCTGCATCGCGCACAGTACGGTGCCTACAGACAGGTTGTCGCTGAGCACTCCAACATGAATAGCACTCGGTTGGGTGATTCGCGGTACCGACGAACGGCATATGGATGTTCTCCTTCCTGCTGATGAAGCGCGGAAGCTCGTAGTAGTAGAAGAACAGCACATCGAACATGCTGATGCAATCCGACGCATAGGTTCAGCCACGTTTCGTACTACTTGGCACAGATTCGTAGAACGACAGAGGAAGAGAGAGAGAGAGTCTTGTGGTACCTGACGTGGTTGGAAACGAGGATGGGAGCCTCGTCGAAGTCGGCCTGCTTGCCCTTGACGGGGATGTAGTAGAAGCCCCACACGAAGAGGAGTGCACGCGCCATGTACCTGGTGGTTCCCCCACACCGTCAGCACCACCTTGGCTCAGCGTAGTACTCGCAGCACGGTCATAGCAAGTATCGATAGTAGCAACGAGCAGCGAGCAGCGAGTAGCCGAAGAGGAAGAGAGAGCGAGAGAGTGGGAGCACCTGACGAGGAGGAGGACGTTCTTGCGCCAGCGGGTGAAGGGCTTGTCGTGGATGTCGCGCACCGAGAGACCAAGCAGGGCGATTTTGACGAGGAGCACAGCGAGCACCAGGAGCAGCAGGATGAGGACGAGCCTGATAGGCGCCAACAGCACGCTACCCACCACGAGCTGCACGCCAGCACATTGGTTAATTAGAATAAATTGTTATATTTATAACATTGTTTAATGCATCGTGTACTTGTAGTAAAAGTAAAACGGAGGAGGACCCACAAGATGAATTAAATAAGCCAAAAAAATAGGTGTAAAGATGGCGAACCTTGAACCACTCGTAGCCGGTGATGGCAATACTCTCGTTGATGAAGGGATTCACGACGGGCGCGGGTACGCGGCTTGCATTGACTCGGAATTGGCCAGAGAAGGAGAGATTGCGGGTCATCTTGGACTTGGGCTCAGTCGAGCCAGCTCCCTCTCCCTCCTGCATGAGGTCCGTCAGGCGTCTGTGTCGTAGGCCCCCTTCTCCGCCACCTCCCCCATCCGCCGACGTGGCCATTTTCTCTCGTTTGCGGTTGTTGTGATCTGTTTTGTGCTACGCGACTGTCTCCCGCCAACGTGTTGCCTGCGTGAACTTGTCGACAACAAACAAAACAAAAGAGAAACAAAACAAAAGAGAAACAAAACAATACTAAAACAACACGAACGAAGACGAGAGGAGGTGGGGCGCACAGGCAGAGGGCACAACAATAAGATGAGCGCTTTTCCAAAGCGTGGATCCAGGAGCCAGAGCAAACTTCCGGCTATGCCTGAGTTCTCGGACTCGGACGATGAAGGACCCCCCTCCGAAGGCCACAACAGCGGCGAGTACAAAGTGTTTGGATGCCAGGAGGGCTTCTTGACTACACAGGTTCGCATCGCAGGCCCTTACCTCGCCCTTGCCTCACCCGCTAGCGTCTGATCTCTCCGTTCACCTCGTCACCTACAAAATGCAAAACAACAGGGCGAGGAATCAACAAACAAATGGATCCGAGGGTGGATCAAGCTCGAAGACAACACCATGCTTTACTATCCCTCGCAGACGGTACAGTTTCCGCAGCGCCCTCTTCTGCCACAACTTTTCATCTTTCATCTTTTTCGTCTCTGCGCTTACACCTGCGGCGACGTTTGCCCTCCACGGCAGGCCCGGGAGCCCACGATGATGGTGACCCTCTGCCGCGAGTCGGAGGTCCGGACAGGACGCAAGGTGAAGGACCTCATGATACCCTACGACCTGTCGCGAGTGTTCGTCGTCAAGGACAGCACCAACGAGGTACTCTCGCCTCGAGCCTTGTCGCTCCGCGTAAAAACCTCAGACACCACTTCGACTTATGCAACTGTTGGGTGGTCGGTACCGAGCAGATGATCGTCTTCGTGGCGGATTCGGAGGCTGAGAAGCGGGTATGGCTGGCTGAGGTCGGCCGAACCATCACGAGCCTCATCGACCCCTATCTCAAGAAGAAACGTACGGACATACCATCCAGAACCCAGCCCCACTTAACGCCTGCCAAGCTGCACCTCTGTAATGTTGTTTCAACATGTGTCATCTGCGTGCGCACACAGACCCGCGATCGTGGTCGGTGTACGAGGTGTCGCTGTGGTTGGAAATGGTACGCAACACCGTGGCATCGAATTACCGTGGCGTCGAACTGGTTGCCTACTAAGCGTAAGGCATGTGGTGGTCCTAAACTCCGATTCGATAAGCTCATTTCATGTTGCGTGGTTTCGGCCAAAACCACACAGATCGGATTCGGCGCCTACAAAAGCGAGTTTGACGAGAACCGCATCACCGGCAAGCTGCTCCTGTCCCTCACCAAGCTCGACTTGAAGGCCCTCTCTATCTCCAAATTGGGCCACCGACTACGGTACTCAAGCCTTTCATAATTTCTGTCATCTCTTTCTTTCCGTTCGTCTTTGGGCAGTGACGCTGGTGTTGCTTTGTTGCTTACCGTCTTCCCCCTCTTGTCGGCAGATTCCTCAAGTACCTGGACCACTTGCGGGCCAATCTGGACACCTTTGACGATGCATCTCTGTACGATGACACTCTCTCGTCCGTCGATTCCGCCATCTCCAGTACGTCGCGCACACGCACACGCACACGCACACGCACACGCACTGCACACGCCACGCACCGCACACATGCACGTCAACGCCCGTTTCGTTCTTCTCATAACTTTCGTTTTACTCTTTCTGAATGTGTTTCCAGTCGGCCAAATGGAACCGGAGCTGTTAGTGAAATGTCTCTACAACAAGGAGACACGATGCGTGCGAATAAGGGAGGGAAGCTCATACAAGGTGAGTCCCTCATCTTCTGCTGTGCTTCATTTAGGTCACTCATTTATGAATGTGTCTGTGGCAATCAATTGTGCCTGGGCAGGATCTGCAAAAGCAACTGGAGAAGGAGTTCAAGTTTGTCCCTGTGATCAAGTACAAGGACCCAGAAGGCGATAAGGTATCGATGAAGAAGCAGGGCGACTTTGAGGTACCGCACCGCCAAACCTTGAAAGCCCCTTGCTGAAGGCGTGCGAGCTTACCGCACTTTCAACTTTTGTACATACACCTAGTACGCACTGTCCCTGATCAACGGCAACGCGCTGCGATTGTACATCGCCAAGAAGCACAAGAGGGTCAAATGATTACCTTCGCCATCAGTCGGTCGGGCCGGGAGAACCCAGTGGACGGTCCGTTGTCACACGCGCACATAATGTACTTTAAAGCTGCTGGTGTATGAAACATAATAATACTCATATTCATATTTACCCCGCACCACTCAGTACGTTGAATGTTGGCCACAACATGTGGACATCATCGTGGTGTAGTATAGATAGAGGTGCAAACTCACTTGATCTTTACTTGGCGTGGAGTTGGGTTTCGGTGCCCTGGCTGGCGTCCCACAGAAGAAACTCGTGCTGCTCGTCGAAGCGTGACTCCACGTCGGCCTTCTGCCGATCCTCAACGCTCGACGGCACGCGGTCCTTCTTCCACACGATCAGCCTCCCCTTCTCCCCCTTCACCTCCACGATCGGACCCAATCCGTGCTTCTGCGCGCATTGCCGTCTTTGGTGCGTGCGTGCGTGTGCGTGCGTGTGTGTGCGTGTGCGTGCGTGTGCGGTGGTGCGTGCGAGTGCGAGTGAGCAGGAGAGAAAGGGAAATTTGGGGGGGGGGGAGTGCGTACACGACATCGCACTGAGCGGCGCTCAAGGGAGGGAAGGCGAAGGAGGCCAAGGACTGCGTTTGCTCGAACTGGTGAAGCTCCTTGTCCACCATTCCCTTGAACTGGGTGAGGGGTCTCACGGCGTCGGTAGCGGACATGTCGTGTTGTGTTGGTGGTGTTGTTAGCGTGTTGTGTTCTTTGTAGAGCTGTGGCCAAGTCTGATTCGAGTGCCTGTGCTGTGGTCTGGCGGCGTTGGTCAGTGGTGTACATTCACCCCGTTTTTCCATCAATTCCTCTTGCGGCTGTCCCAGCGGCTCATTCATGGTTGCGTCTTCAGCTGAAGACCTCCACGGTCTCGTCATGTCGTTGTCGCCATGACGCAACCCCGTTGTGGTTGCGGATGGTGGTGACGTTGATAAGCGAAGCTCAGCTCATCACGCCTGTGCTCCACGCCGAGGTGGCAAAATGAGAAAGAAAATAAAGATAAAAGGTTTTGGCTGTTTTCCCGCCATCAAAGGAAGCAGAAGATCATCTAGATGGTGCTTTTCTGCCCGTACTGTGCAAATGTGCTGCTCGTGGAGGCCGGACCGGAGAACAGGCTGCGATTCTTTTGCAATACCTGCCCCTACGTTTTCGGGATCGATCAAAAAATCAGCAAAAAGGCGGCCCTAGAACGCAAACAGGTCGACGACATCCTCGGCGATGAAGTGTTCGAGAACGCCCAGCAGACCGAAGGTTCGACATCTCTCTGCTCCGTCATTTATATGATATTTATTATGATCATTTATTTCAAAGATTGCATGTCGGCATCTCACCACGTCTCCTTTGATGGGGTGGTGGCGGTGACCAGCCAAGTGCCCCGAGTGTGGACACGACCGGGCCAACTTCTTCCAGTTGCAGACGCGATCGGCCGACGAACCGTCCTCTACGTTCTACCGCTGCATGAAGTGCGCCAGCAAGTGGAAGGTCGACTGAACACCATCACCTCAGCCCTCTCCTTCTTCTCTTCTGCTGCTGCTGCTGCTGCTTCTGCTTCCCTCCATCAAACAAAGCCGCGCTACAAGCCTTAGTGGGTCTGCTTCCTCTTCTTGGTTGGCGTCTTCTTGTTGCCGGATGACGATGATGACGACGAGGGCATCAACGACGCGAAGATGTCGTCCAGGCTGCCCGCGCTCGCCTTCTTCGTCTTTGTCTTCGTCGCGACCTTCTCGGCGGCCGGCGAGGCCTCCTCCTTGCCCGCCGGCGTCGTGGTGGCCGCTGCTTTGGTGGTCGTGGTGGGCGTCGCTGGCTTCTTGGTCTTCTTCCCGGGCAGGAGCGCGGCCATGATGTCATCCAGGCTCTCGCTGGACTTGGCGTTGTCGGTCGCCCCGGCCTTTGCTACAGGTGGTGCTGCTGACATCGACACGGCACTCTTCTTCACCTTACTCTTGGGCGTCGTCGTCGCCGGCTTCATCGATACCGCCTTGAGCGCCGGCGCTGGCGTTGCTGGAGTTGAAGATGATATCGAGGCCGTTGTTGATGATGACGATGACGACGAAGCAGGAGTAGGAGAAGCTGCGGTGGCGGTGGTCGCCGTCGTTGTTTCGCTCGTCTTTCGCTTCTTCGCGCGGGCGCCGACTTCCCGGTATTTGAAGGCCGATTCCTCCATGACCTGGACCGATGGCGGCGCCTTCGCTTTCGTTTTCGCTTTTGGCGTCGGCGTCGGCGTCGGCGTCGGCGTCGACGCTATGGGTACCAGCAGGGGGAGATCTGCGGCCGCGGGCGACGGAGGCACGCTGACGCTCGCGGCGGCCTTGCGCTTACGCGACGATGATGACGGCGTCGATGAGGCGGGAGTGCTAGTAGTCGCCGAAGTGCCTACAGCAGCCGCAGACGAGGTTGTTGTGGTCGCAGACGAAGACGCGGGGGCTGGCAAGGCAAGAGACTGGGAGGCCTCCGTGTAGGTGGCCGCCATCTGCTTCATGACCTGCGCGAGCGCCACGGACTGCGCCGTTTCGCTGTGAAACGGGCGAGCGCAAAAGAGGTTGTGTGAGCGACAACGCCGGGGCTGACATTGGGCTGCGGTCAGAGGTTGTACCTTTCCTTGAGACGCTGCTCGAGCAAGACCGGAAGAGAGCCCAGAAGGCCGGCGAACTGGTCCACCACGTGCCGTCGGCTCGCATGATCCGCCGTGGTCACGTCCAGCTCCTACTCGAGACAGGAAAGAAGAAGAAGAAGAAGAGCGCCAATCAGCCTCAGCTGGGCCGAGATGGCATGTATAGGACCACCAAAGTCGAGTAGTGCTCACCTTCTTGGGGTAGAACTCCAAGGCTCGGTGCAGGGCGCCATACAGGCAGTCGAGCTGCACGAGGACGAACTTGCACAGCGCATAGAACCGACTACACAGCACACGCATCGCCATTGCTTGGTGAGTCGCACAAACATCGAATACTGGAAACATTGTTTTGTTTCTTTATTGAGGTGTGTATAAATAATTATGTAACAGTGAACGGTGTGTGTACCTCAACACTCCCAGGGCCGTGAGAGCAAAGGGCATGAAGAAGGTCTGCTCGAGCAGGGACATCATGTCCAGCGAGCCCTTCTCGATGACGCTCAACACCTGCGCGTGCGTGTGCAATGGCCTGACGTAAGCGACGAGGCCTTACATCAGGAGGGAAGAGGAGGAGGAGGAGGAGGAAGACGAATGAGCCGCACCTCGTTGGTAAAGACCGCGACAGCGAGGAGCCAATAGAGGACGCACTCGAGCTCGACCTTCGTCGGCGGTACGTGGTGCGGCCTCACCTCCTTCTTGCCACCCTTGGGTGTGTCCGTACTGTAAATTTGCGTGTGCGGTCGTGCGTGTGCGTGTGCGGTCGTGCGTGTGAGGACCACCCATCAAAGAGTAGCACAAAGTCGAAGGGATGGAGGCGCGAGTAGTACGGGGCTTTAGCGGGAGGCGAAAATGGGAAGCGTTGATGGAGTAGAGGGAGCTGCAATTCCATCAGCTTCGTCATCACCTTCTTACGTGCACGAGATGACGCCAGTAGTGCGCATGTGCGTGCTGAGCCCACAACCACGCGAGAAGAGATGAGATCAAGATTAAATCGGAAAAAAAATGGCATAATAATTTACCTGATTTTTGTTCTTGTAGAGCATCCGATTGAGAAGCCACAATTCGGAGGACATGAAGTGGTTCGCCCGCTCTAGTTCCTGGAACATGACCGACGTGTCGGGGAGAAGGAGGTCATAGGCCGGCTTCATTGTCTCCTCGAAATCGCGCATTTGACGCGCCCACTGAGCGGATGCAGTCGATGGTGTCTGAGCTCCGGGCTGAGCCTTCGCAGCCTTCCACGTGGGCCAAATCTCAACCCCGACCTTCAGCACAACTCTGTGCAGTCGGTCCATTGCCTCCGACATCTTGAACGGACTGAAGAAATAACATTTCTTTTCGTTTTCTCTTCCCTCTGGTCGGGTCAAGCATTGCTGCGTGGGTCTAACTACAGAGTATTTACAAGCTATGTTGCAACTTTATACAAGGGGTGAGGGTGGCCAAGGAGCTTGACAGCATTCTCAATGCTACCACTCCCTTGGCTTCCTGTCTGTTTGTGATGATGGGTGCTGGAGGGTGATGCTGCGATTGCCCCGTGTTCAGGCGACCTGGTGCGGCGTGATGGGCGCGGGGATGTCGCTGTGAAGATCCTTCTTAGCTTCCGCGTCGGCGCAGCACGCGAACTCGGTCTGCCAGTCCGCGATAGTGGTCTCGTTGGTGACGGGGCAGTAGTGCTTGCCCTTGCCCTCGGGCTTGTTGTTCTTCCACACGCCCTTCCACGTCGCCCCGTTCTTCCAGTAGAACACGCCAGGGCCATCTGTGATGTTTGCGAAGAGGAAGGATCTCTGTTAGCTTTTGCTCTGCGTGTTGTAACGGCACAATACACCACAGAGATGTGAGTGCGTACCCTTCTTGCCCAGCTTCCAGCCGCCATCGTACTTGTTGCCGTCGCTGAACCAGCAAGAGCCTCGGCCGTGCACGGCGTTGTCCTTCCAGTCGCCCTTGTAGACGGTGCCCTCCATGAAGTAGCACACGCCCTTGCCGGTCACGCCGCCGTCGGTCCACTGGCCCGCGTAGAGGTCGCCGTTGGCGTACGACACTCGGCCGAAGCCATGGCCCATGCCGCTCTTCCACTGGCCCTCGATGATGTTGCCCACCGAGCTCACCAGGAAGCCGTAGCCGTTGAGCTCGCCGTTTTTCCTATAGTGTTGATGGTGATGCCGAGAAACGATCAGCACATTCTCCTTGTTGGCGTAGAAGGCGAAGAATGGCGACGATGGTCCAGGAGAACGTACCACTCGCCTTCGTATCTGCCGTCCTTGGTGATGAGCGTGCCCACGTCACCGTCCTTGATCTGGCCTCGGCCCTTGAAGATGACCACCTTGCTGCGGTAGACCCATCGCCAGTTCTTGCCGAAGTAGCCGGCCAGAGCGTTCTTGATCGGCGTGAAGTCCCTCTCGCACAGCCGCTTCCACAACCATTCGTCGCAGACTGTTTGAAGTGCTCCTCGTCAGCAAGGTGAACATTACGCACGTTGAGTTTCAGAAAGAAGCGTCTACGGTACCATAGCGAGCGAGGGCAGAGCAGCTGAGCTGCACGAGCGCGAGGTCCTTGGCGGAGAGGAAGCTCAAGACGTGGAAGATGATTTCCGGTGGCAGGCGCATGAAGGGTGCGAGGGCGTTGAACTTCCGCAGCTCCTCCCGTTTCTGTATTTTGTCGTGGTCGGGTAGATTTAGAGCTCTACACGTTGCTGCAACCATCTTCATGGGGCCGTGGAGTATGGTGGGAGGGGTTGTGTACCTGAAGGTCCTCTTCGAGGTTGTAGAAAGATTGAAAGTAGGACATTAGACGTTCGACGATCTTCATGAGGGCGCCCACGCCCACGCTACTGTCTGCGATATTGTCCCCGTTGAGGCTGGCTGCGTACGAGGAGAGCTGCACGGTCTGGCCCTTGCAGCCGAGCCGGTAGAGCTCCTGGGCTGCTCGATGCGCCACGAAAGCGTCCTTGGCAGCATTATCGTGCACGAGCGCCATTTTGGAGGTGTGTGGTGTATTTGAGAAAGAGGCTCCTCTACTCGTTTTGCAGGCTCAGCAAGGAGGAAAGATGAAGATGAAAGATGAAAGATTGAAGCTGCAGCTATGCGGTGTCAAGTGTGGATTGAGAGGTCGCGGTGCGAGCCAAGGAGAGTAGAGGGGAGCTGTGTGTGTGCAGAAGGCCGTGAAGGAGAAGACAACCGCCACCAAGGGGGGCGATGTTGTGTGTGCGGTTGTTTGGAGTCCCGCACGAGGGCTGTCGCTGCATTGGGCGGAAAGAAGTTGAATTTTCGCTCTGCGATCCGCAGTAACCACGTCTCACCTGTTCCTCCGGCAGAATGCCTCCCGAATTCCTCTTGGCCCTCTTGTCCATGCCTCTACGCCCCGCTGTGCACGCGCTGCAAGTGGAGGGACCTGGTCGTTGAGATGGCCTATCCATTCTGTCCCTCTTCATCATCATCCTGAGCCATCAAGCAGTTCTAAGATACCCGCATTACTTTTATTGACAGGATATTATTATTTTGCAATTTCGCTTTCTGTTTCGGTTTCTCTTTTGTCTTGTGGGAAATCTCACAGGCTGCACCAGGAGAGGAGGGAATGGTATTTGTGACTAAGGTGTCACCTTCAGCTCAGGCCAAGGCCTTGGTTGTTGTGACTGCACTGAGGGACATGGACGCGCAGGAGCAGGAGCAGGACAGCGGACCGCTGACGGTGGTGCTCGGGTGCTGGACAGTGGTGCTGGCGCAGGTGCCACCAGAGGGGGGCGGCGGTCACCCCACGCTGAAGGTGGACGTGCGGCTGGGCAAGGGGCTGGGCCAGGCCTCCCCTGCTCAGGTGTGCTCCCCCATCTTTGTCTATATGTGTTGTTGTTATTGTTCTGCCAACCAACACTTGAGTCTCTACTCAAATTTCTACTAGGTCTTGTTCAGGCGAGTAGTAGAAGATGAAGAGCTGGCAGGCCCTTCCTGCGTCAAGGCCAAAGAAGCAACGTCGCCTGTGGTGGAAAGGGAAGAAGGAGTAGACCACCACGGTGAGACGGTGAGAGCAGAGCCTACCATCACGCCAACCATAGCAACTCAGCGCGCAGACGACGCTGCCTTGTCGGGGCTGCACATCAACGACCTGCCGCAGGAGGTGCAGCAGCACATCCTCTCTTTCCTGGGTCCCGCCGACTTGGTCCTTCGGTACTCTGTCTCTTCCTCCACTCGCGTGTCTTGTGATGTCATGTTGTCCATATGGAGACCCACAATCTGAGAAAACGAACAACATTGTTTGTGGTGAACAGTGCGGGGCTGACGTCTCAGCATTGGCGACGGTTGACCGAAGATGCGGCCATGTGGCGCGCGCTGCATGCTAAAATCTTTGGCGGCCCACCAGTGCCGGCCACCCGACTCAAGATGGTGCGCTCACTCCGTTTACGCACTCAGACACAAATTTAACTCTCATGTGTCGTGTTGCGTGTTGCGTGTTGCGTGTTGCGTGTGCGTATAGAGCGGCAGGGCGCCAGTTTCGTGGTTTCAGTCGTTTCGTTACCTGTTCAAGGGGCAGCGCAATGCCCAAAGCGAGCAGCAACAGGCGTTGGCAGCCAAGCGCGACGCACTGCAAGCCGCCCTCGCCCACGAGCAACGCCAATGGGAGCTGCGCAAACGGAAACATGAGAACTCGCTCAGCATCATCACCGACGCGCTCAATTCAGTACCGTACCCCTGCACACCACACGACTAACGACACGACACGACACACACAAGCGTTCTTAGACGCATCACAACACACGCGGCACAACACACACACACCCACGATCGCAAGCTCAGTGCGAGCTCTCTGCTCCCAGCAATACGCCCAAGAGTCGCTGCGTCATGCGTGCAAGTACGGCAGCATCGTGGTGGTGCGCAGAATACTCGAAGAGTCGCGCGACCTCCTCAACGCGTCCCTCAACTTCCGAAGCCAGACAGCGCTCACCATCGCCGCTCGCTATGGTTCGTTCTTTGGTGCACACATCAGAGCTTTATTTATTGTGTGTGTGTGTGTGTGTGTGTGTGTGTGTGTGTGTGTGTGTGTGTGTGTGTTATGTTAAAAAGGCAACGTGTGTTGTAATGGAATATAACGCAGGCCAAGCCGAGGTGGTCCGCTACCTGCTGGACCTCGGAGCCGAGGCCGACGACCACGCACTTTCCCTGGCCGTGGACAAGGGGCACAACGAGGTGGCTCGCTTGCTGATATCCCGCGGCGTCGATCCCAAGGACAACCCTGAGGTCCTTTCGAGAGCCGTGCTCCAAAACAACGTCACCCTAGGCACGACACACCACCGCACATAGCGTTCGTTACCACAGAACTCTGACACCTCACACCACACACCACACACCACACACCACACACACACACACAATGCTGCATGCTTGCCTGTCGCGCATCACAGCCCAGCTTTTGCTGGATCACGGAGCCGGACAACACGTCAATGTGGTCTCCGGCACCGGAACCCGGGTGTCGCTGCCGCTGCATGTCGCCGTGACGAAGGGCCACCACGAGATGGTGAAGCTGCTGCTGGCTCACGGAGCCGACCCCCGCCTCCAGTCGCGGTATGTTGCCCCCTTAGGCCGCTCAGGAGTTGTTGAGGCCTGAGGGCTCATTCGTTCGTGTGGTGGCTGCAGGGACGGGCGATCGGCGGTGGACTTGGCCCAGAGCAATGGCGCCATCCTGGCAACCTTGCTCGAGCACGAACAACAAGCCCCGGCAACAGCTACATTACACTGAAGGGAAGAACATCATAGGTGTATGTGTGTATCTACATATGCAGTTCAATTCCATCTGTACAATCAAGAAGGCGAGGGTGCTCTCGTTGCTTTCGTTGTGTCCGTTGTCGACCCGTCGGGTGTTGTGGTCTTGGCAGGAGGAGTTAGGGATCTGGTTCCTCTACACCGCCTTGCGGCTCCTCTTCCTCTTCTTCCGCCTACACCGACCAACAAAGGAGTGTGAGGCCACAATGGTCGAGCGGAACGAGGTGTTGTGGGGGATGACCTCCTGTGGCTTTTCCACGCGAGCTCTCTTGTGTTGTGTGCGTGTCATCAGAGTGGTGAGGGATGCTGGCTCAAGCTCGTCGTCTTCCTCATCTCTCTCCAGGGCCTCTACAACTTCTTGCACGAGAGCGACGCGCCTTTGGTACCGCTTCATCTTCTTCTCGAGGGTTTGAAGGCGTTCCTTGCAGCGGGCTTCGATATCATCGAGACGTTTAGGGAGTTGATTTGTCCATCCAATCTGTGCATCTCATCCTCGGCAGCTAGGACGAATCCATCCGTTAAATGAAAGAAATTGCAGTTTAATTCAAGTCAGGCTGCTACTCGTACGTGTGGCAGGCACCAGCTCCTGATGTCTCGGAGCGGATCGTGTTGAACGGGCTCGCAGGATTCAGTTGCTACATTCCCGCCATTGATTCTTGGCGTTTGAAATTCAAACTCCCGCCAAGATGACCAAAATCTCTGGTCTAGTAATGACGATGCTCTTTGCTCTTTTTCTGTACATCACCTGGCACATCAGTACGCCACGCTCACTTCTGCGGGTTGGTTTCGCTGAGGTGGGTGGTGCGCAAGGTCGTGAAGAGTTGGTAGCGGTGCTGCGCTTCGTTGTGGGCTGAGGCGAGGAGCGTCAGCAGCCCGTTGGCCAGCACTGGCAGCCACCCCTCGCCCTTGAATAGCTCCACCTCTACCACCTGCCTACTGCCTATGTCCTGTAGATGATGCAACATCATCTTTATCTCGTCATCATCATCTTCATCTTCTGCGTAAAATTGGGGGTACACGAACCCGAAAGGTCTCAGCCAGGAGCAAAGCCTCAGCCGAGCTGGCCTGGCCGCAGCTCATCTCCGTGGCGTAGTGCTGGCAGTTGCTACGTTGGAGGTGGTACAGCCGCGGCACCCCCAGCGACGCCGCCACGCGCTGGAGCACCTCCTCTTCTTGACCCGCCTTCGGCCCTCGCGCGTAGGTGAACGTGTCGCTCGGGGGGAAGATGGATTCGATCGCGACCGCCCCCTCGAGCACCCGAGGCGCCGCCTCGAAGCCGGTGGTGAGGGCCAGGCAGAGGGGGATGTCTTCGCCCTCTCCGCCGGGGCCGAAGTCGACCACCTCGGTCGGGCGGCCGTGGGCGTCGATCCGTGTCACCACCCCGGCGTGGTGGTATAGGTGGTGCTCGCCCAGCGGGGAGCGCTTCACCCACAAAACGTCGCCCACCTGGAGTGCAGAAGACCACGAGGAAGAAGCCGACATGATGCTAGTTTGGTTGTTGAGTGAGGCCTCACTTGTGGCTTGGTGGTTTTCTTGAGTTTCTATTTGTTCACCAACGCTGTGTGTTTCCGCCGAACACGGGAAACGTGGCGCCCGGTAGAAAATTCAGCCTAAAAATCAAACCTGCAATTCGAGAGGTCCGGTCAGCTTTGGTAGGAAAGTGGTGGCGTGAAGGTGCGCACCGATCCATCACAGATTGCGCTCCGCCTCGGCGCGGGCGTCGCTGAGAGCGCACAGCCACAGGTTGTCGCCCGGTCGCACGAAGGCATGCGGTCGGTCGGCCATCGGCTGCTTGCTGAGCCACACCAGGCCCTGCATGATCAGCTCTGCGTAGTCCAACACATAATGACACAACACACAACACACAACACACACAACACACACAACACACGGTACCACCGTCAGTGCGGGTGTCGCATATGCTGTGAGTGTGTGTGTGTGGGACCTGCAGCAGGCTCCTCCTCGTCAATGACGGCAGCGCCGGGAGGCATGGTGAAGGAGGTGACGACAAACGTCACGGGTCCCGCATAAAACGGGCAGTGGTGCCCTGGGCGCTCCAAGAGCGGAATCTGTCGCGTGCCGAACCCGATTGACCCGAGTGTTGTCCGTCAGCACGCAACACGGCACTCACGGCACTCACGCAAGACACACGCCACGATTATACACACCTTGAGGCGCTCGAGAATGCGCTCGGGACCAAAGTCGGGCGGCGCGTTGATGAGGTGCAGATTGACGAACAGGCCGTCCTCGAACTGGCCCTTGCCCTCGCCCAAGAACCCGTGCAGCTCGCGAAACACCTGTGTTGTGCGTGTGCGGTGTGCGGTGTGCGGTGTGTGGTGTGCGTGAGCGTGAGCGCTTTATGGGTTCATTGCTCTATGGTGGTGGGCAGATGAAGAGGACCTGTTCCTGGTAGTCCGGGTCGGCCATGCGTTCGCAGTCGATGGCGTAGATCGCGTGCAGTCGCATGTACCTCTTCCCGTTCCACTTGAGCCAGTTACCGATCTGCAGCCCACGAAAGTGGACCGCCACAGTGTACTCTGGCGGCTCCTCGTCGTCGTCCGCGTAGTTGGCCGGATTCGCCTCCTCGCCGGTTTCTTGCGCCGACCGGTTCCACCAATTCCTGCAATCACCACCATTTTTTTAATTTAAAAAAGAATAATATTATTACCTATAAGGATTATTAATTTATTAATTATTTGTATTTTATCAATACCCGGGGGCAGAAAATACCTGGGCCGACGCACGGCGCAGATGTTGGTCCAGCTGGACTTGTCCCACTTGTGGGCTGGCGGGACGCAAATGCGCAGCACCCGCGCATTGCCTGCACACAATTTCGTCCAATTATGAATTATTTAAATAGAAATTATAAATTAAATTATATATAAACAAACATCACGCGCGAATCGATTGTCGCACCGGCGGGGCTCGTGACGTCGACGTTCTCGATCACCGACGGCAGCGGCGGGTCGTCCTTGCTCCACGACGCCATGTACCGCAGCCTGCCTGGCCAAGACCGTCGTGCAACAGCGCGGCCGACGTTAGTTCGCTGCCTAAGCTCGCCACACGGCTGCCGTGCGGGGGCGGAGGAGTACTCGCGTCACGCACCGGAGCTGATGCCCTGCTTGATGGTGTCGACGATGGCCGACAGGCGCGCGAACGACGTCTCGCCCGCCACCAGCACGCCCCACGCGCAGAAGGTCTGCCACGCCCGCACCATCTCCCCCATCCTGCTCGATCGATCGCCGATCACATCAGCCACACGTGCACCGCACACGACAAAAAGGGCGGCGGCTCCGAACCGTTTGTAGGCGCGCTTCCATCCGCCGCCCTGTCGCCCGCTGCTGTCCGCGCCTCGCTCGCCGCGCACAAAGGCCAGCAGCGCGCGCCGCGTCGCCGTCTCGCTCTCGTCGTCGTCGTCGTCGTCGCTGCCGCTCGGGCGCGCCTCTGCGGCGGCGACCGAGTGGACGAAGGTCTCGAACACGGCGACGGCCGGCATGTCCAGCCATGCATTGGCGCGCGGCGCCTCCACCTCCTGCGCCGCAGTTGGTCGGTCGCGAGTGGTAAGAGCGCCACGGTAGGGGGGGTGCGCACTAGCAGAGAGCGCGACGGTAGGAGGGGGCGGGGGGGAATGGGTGGTAGAGGGGGGTACGTGGTAGGGGTGCGGGCCGACGTGTTCGCCCCAAAAGTCGGACCCGAAGCGGCGCAGGAAGAGCGTGGCCCACACGGCATCAGCCTCGGACTCCCTCGCCATCGCCCGGCTCGTTTGCGCCACCTGCAGGCCAGCCACAAAATAGCATAAATTAGTGATATATCCATTTATTTATCTTTGATAAAATTTTTCTACATCGGGGCAGAGGGGGGGTACGTTGGCGAGGTCGCGGGGTTCAAGGTGGAGCAGCACGCACGCGCGCACGTTGTCGTCCAGCCCCGCCCATGTTGTCGTGGTCGCTAACGTTGCCTTCATCGATACCTTCCCGAGAACGCGTGTGTCGGGGGTGAGGCGATTTTTTGTCGACAAGATGAAAACAAATCGTTTCATTGGCTTGTGGTCGACAAAAATCTCAGACACCGCATCTACAGGTCGTTCATCCAGGCGGTGGCTTCATCTTTGGCGCGGCGCTCCTCGTCGGCGCGGGCGTCGGTGAGAGCGCACAGCCACAGGCTGTCGTCCGGTCGCACGTAGGAATGAGGTCGGTCGGCCATCGGCTGCTTGCTGAGCCACACGAGCCCCCGCATAATCAGCGACTCGCGCTTCTCCCGCTCTGTTGTCGTCCCACCCACCAAAGTCAAGGTTCGTGTCGTGTCGTGCGGTCGTGTGTCGTGTCGTGCGGTCGTGTTTGTTATGTTGTGTGGTTAATTGTTACCGGCGGCAGGTTCGTCGTCGGCAACAGCGTCGGCGGGAGGCATGGTGAAGGAGGTGACCACGAACACCACCGGCCCGGCGTAGAACGGGCACCAGTGCCTGGGCTCGACGAAAAGAGGAATCTGTCGCGCGCCGAAGAACCACGAACTCCACTGGGTCACCACCACCTGCCACCACCGCAGCTTCACCGCAACATGCATACGGACCACACCTTGAGGCGCTCGAGAATGCGCACGGGACCAAAGTCGGGCGGCGCATTGATGAGGTGCAGATTGACGAACAGGCCGTCCTCGAACTGGCCCTTGCCCTCGCCCAAGAACCCGTGCAGCTCGCGGAACACCTGTGTTTGTGTGTGTGCCGTTGGTTGTGTGTGTGTGTGTGTGTGTGTGGTGTGTGTGTGTGTGTGGTGCATGCGTGCGGTGCGTGCGTGAGGGCGGATGAAGAGGACCTGTTCCTGGTAGTCCGGGTCGGCCATGCGCTCGCAGTCGATGGCGTAGATGACGTGCAGTCGCGTGTACCTCTTCCCGTTCCACTTGCGCCAGTTGCCGATCTGCAGCCCACGGAAGTGGACCGCCACAGTGAGTGCCTGCGGCTCCTCATCCTCCTCTTCTCCGTCCTCGCTGGTGGTCTGCTTTCCTTCTGTCTCTCTGTTCCACCAGTTCCTGCCATTCCACAGATATCAGGCCAGCAGCACGACACGACACACGCACACGCACACACGGCGCACACGACACAAGACACACATAATTACCGAGGCCTACGCACGGCGCAGAAGTTCGTCCGGCACGGGCTCTCCCGCCTGTTGGCTGCCGGGATGAGGATGCGCAGCACTCGCGCATTGCCTGTCCCGCCAAACGCTCAAATAAATTAGTAATA
>NW_004457288.1:61231-75394 GCF_000313135.1 Acanthamoeba castellanii str. Neff | reverse complement strand
TCCTGCGCCGCAGTTGGTCGTTGCGAGTGGTGAGAGCGCGACGGTAGGAGGGGTGGTCGGGCGGGGGGGTACGTGGTAGGGGTGCGGGCCGACGTTTTCGCCCCAGAAGTCGGACCCGAAGCGGCGCAGGAAGAGCGTGGCCCACACGGCATCAGCTTCGGCCTCCCTCGCCATCGCGCGGCTCGTTTGCGCCACCTGCCAGGCCAGCCACAAAAGAGCACAAGATAAATATTCTCTCCAATAACTTAATTTGTGTGGGCAGGCAGTGAGGGGTGGTCGGTCGGGGGCAGGGGGTACGTTGGCGAGGTCGCGGGGTTCAAGGTGGAGCAGCACGCACGCGCGCACGTTGTCGTCCAGTCCCGCCCATGTTGTCGTGGCCGCCTTCATCGTTCTCGTCACGTTGAACTATCTTTGAGTGGCCCGCTCAAATGTCGGGGCGATTTGTGGTCGACAACATTTCATTGGTCGTTCATCCAGCAAGCGTGGTGTGATGTTGCAGCTGATGGGCTGCACACTTGGATTGTACATATACAGGTATGTGGTTAGGGGTTGTTGTGACGGTGCACACACCTGGTCCATGGATGCACCTTTAAGGTGTAGTTCATGAGCAGCAGGATGCAGATGTAGTGACAGGGTGAGGCAGGCGCCCATGATGAAGAAGACAGCCACACTGAACCACCTCAATCCTCCAACACCAACACCAACACCAACACCAACACCAACACCAACACCAACACCAACACCAACACGCGTGGAGTTGTTTTCGCTTGGCGGTCCACACCGGGCCGGAGCAAGCACCACATCTGTCGCGGCCCTTCCCCGTCTTTGTGCGCGGGTATGTCCGCCGAAGGAAAGAAGAAATAAGGGTTGTGTCGAAAGTTGGTGGTGGGAGATGCGCACTAACACATCATAGATTGCGCTCCGCCTCGGCGCGGGCGTCGCTGAGAGCGCACAGCCACAGGTTGTCGCCCGGTCGCACGAAGGCATGCGGTCGGTCGGCCATCGGCTGCTTGGCGAGCCACACCAGGCCCTGCATGATCAGCGACTCACGCTTCTCCCGCTCTGTTGGAGTCCCCACCCACAAGTCAATGTGTGTCGGATCGTGTGCGGTATGTCGTGATTATCATCATTTTTACCAGCGACAGGTTCAACGTCGTCGTCGGCAACAGCGTCGGCGGGAGGCATGGTGAAGGAGGTGACCACGAACACCACCGGCCCGGCGTAGAACGGGCAATAGTGCCTGGGCTCGACGAAAAGAGGAATCTGTCGCGCGCCGAAGAACCACGAACTCCACTGAGTCACCACCACCTGCCACCACCACATGCAGCGAAGAGACGTGGGCCGCAGCTTCACCGCAACATGCACACGGACCTTGAGGCGCTCGAGAATGCGCTCGGGACCAAAGTCGGGCGGTGCGTTGATGAGGTGCAGATTGACGTACAGGCCGTCCTCGAACTGGCCCTTGCCCTCGCCCAAGAACCCGTGCAGCTCGCGGAACGCCTGTTGCGTTGTGCGTGTGCGTGTGCGTGTGCGGTGGGGCGTGTGCGGTGTGCGGTGCGGCGTGTGTTGTTGCGTGAGAAAGCGCTTGATGGGCTCTATGGTGGTGGGCAGATGAAGAGGACCTGTTCCTGGTAGTCCGGGTCGGCCATGCGTTCGCAGTCGATGGCGTAGATCGCGTGCAGTTGCGTGTACCTCTTCAAGTTCCACTTGAGCCAGTTACCGATCTGCAGCCCGCGAAAGTGGACCGCCACAGTGTGTTCTGGCGGCTCCTCGTCGTCGTCCGCGTAGTTGGCCGGATTCTCCTCCTCGGTCTCTGCCAGCGACCGATTCCACCAATTCCTGCAACGCCCAATCATTTGGTTGGTTGGTTGGTTGGTTGGTTGGTTGGTTGGTTGGTTGGTTGGTTGGTTGGTTGTGTTAACACGCACACGCACAAGCGGGGCAGAAATTACCTGGGCCGACGCACGGCGCAGAAGTTGGTCCAGCTGGGCTTCTCCCACTTGTGGGCTGGCGGGATGCAAATGCGCAGCACCCGCGCATTGCCTGCACACAATAATACGAATATTTAAATGAATGGAGAGAACTTAAAAACACCCACACGCGAACTTGGTGGGCGCACCGGCGGGGCTCGTGACGTCGACGTTCTCGATCACCGACGGCAGCGGCGGGTCGTCCTTGCTCCACCCCATGTACCGCAGCCTGCCTGGCCGAGACCGTCGTGCAACAGAGCGGCCGACGTTAGTTCGCAGCCTAAACTCGCCACACGGCTGCCGTGCGGGGGCGGAGGAGTGCTCGCGTCACGCACCGGTGCAGATGCCCTGCTTGATGGTGTCGACGATGGCCGACAGGCGCGCGAACGACGTCTCGCCCGCCACCAGCACGCCCACGCGCAGAAGGTCTGCCACGTCTGCACCATCTTCTCCATCCTGCTCGCCGCATTCCATGTCAGCCATGCATGGCTGGCAAGGGCCGCACACATGAAGAGGGAGGCCATCGAACCGTTTGTAGGCGCGCTTCCATCCGCCGCCCTGTCGCCCGCTGCTGTCCGCGCCTCGCTCGCCGCGCACAAAGGCCAGCAGCGCGCGCCGCGTCGCCGTCTCGCTCTCATCGTCGTCGTCGTCGCTGCCGCTCGGGCGCGCCTCTGCGGCGGCGACCGAGTGGACGAAGGTCTCGAACACGGCGACGGCCGGCATGTCCAGCCATGCATTGGCGCGCGGCGCCTCCACCTCCTGCGCCGCAGTTGGTCGGTCGCGAGTGGTGCGCTGCTAGCAGAGAGCGCGACGGTAGGAGGGGGCGGGGGAATGGGTGGTAGAGGGGGGGTACGTGGTAGGGGTGCGGGCCGACGTGTTCGCCCCAAAAGTCGGACCCGAAGCGGCGCAGGAAGAGCGTGGCCCACACGGCATCAGCCTCGGCCTCCCTCGCCATCGCCCGGCTCGTTTGCGCCACCTGCCAGGCCAGCCACAAAATAGCATAAAATAGTGATATATCCATTTATTTATCTTTTTGATAAAAGTTGTTGGCAGAGGGGGGGTACGTTGGCGAGGTCGCGGGGTTCAAGGTGGAGCAGCACGCACGCGCGCACGTTGTCGTCCAGCCCCGCCCATGTTGTCGTGGTCGCTAACGTTGCCTTCATCGATACCTTCTCGAGAACGTGTGTGTCGGGGATAGTGTAGGCGATTTTTTTTTTATCACTCGACAAGATAAAAACAAGTCGTTCGTGTCCGTGCGCATGTTTGTGGGCGTGTGTGTTGCGTGTGTTGCGTTTGTGCGTCTGCGTGTTTTTCGGTGCGTTCGCGTTTGTGCATCCGTGTGTTTGCGTGTCGTGTCGGTGTGCACGTTTGTGTGTGTGCCTGGGGGTGTGGTTGCGTGCATATACGTTTGTTTGTGCGTACTTGTGATTGCACGGGCGTGAGGTCGAATTTGTTGCATAAATGGCATAGGTGATGTCAGGCGTTTGGGAGGGTCAACGAGGGCAAACGGATAGGTGCACGGGCGAGGCTGGGTTCGTTGGATAGGCCAGAGCGCGGGGAGCATCGGATAGCAATGGGAAGGTGGAAAATCGCAGCCGTTCGTCGTCGGCAACAGCGTCGGCGGGAGGCATGGTGAAGGAGGTGACCACGAACACCACCGGCCCGGCGTAGAACGGGCACCAGTGCCTGGGCTCGACGAAAAGAGGAATCTGTCGCGCGCCGAAGAACCACGAACTCCACTGGGTCACCACCACCTGCCACCACTGCAGCTTCACCGCAACATGCATACGGACCACACCTTGAGGCGCTCGAGAATGCGCGCGGGACCAAAGTCGGGCGGCGCATTGATGAGGTGCAGATTGACGAACAGGCCGTCCTCGAACTGGCCCTTGCCCTCGCCCAAGAACCCGTGCAGCTCGCGAAACACCTGTGTTTGTGTGTGTGCCGTTGGTTGTGTGTGTGTGTGTGTGTGTGTGTGTGTGTGTGTGTGTGTGTGTGTGTGTGTGTGTGTGTGTGTGTGTGTGTGTGGTGTGTGTGTGTGTGTGTGGTGTGTGTGGTGTGTGTGTGTGTGTGGTGTGTGGTGTGTGTGTGGTGCATGCGTGCGGTGCGTGCGGTGCGTGCGTGAGGGCGGATGAAGAGGACCTGTTCCTGGTAGTCCGGGTCGGCCATGCGCTCGCAGTCGATGGCGTAGATGACGTGCAGTCGCGTGTACCTCTTCCCGTTCCACTTGCGCCAGTTGCCGATCTGCAGCCCACGAAAGTGGACCGCCACAGTGAGTGCCTGCGGCTCCTCATCCTCCTCTTCTCCGTCCTCGCTGGTGGTCTGCTTTCCTTCTGTCTCTCTGTTCCACCAGTTCCTGCCATTCCACAGATATCAGGCCAGCAGCACGACACGACACACGCACACGCACACACGGCGCACACGACACAAGACACACAAAATTACCGAGGCCTACGCACGGCGCAGAAGTTCGTCCTGCACGGGCTCTCCCGCCTGTTGGCTGCCGGGATGAGGATGCGCAGCACTCGCGCATTGCCTGTCCCGCCAAACGCTCAAATAAATTAGTAATACATAAATAAATAAATAATAATAAAACAAAGAGGCGTGGGGGTGACCGGAGGGGCTCGTGATGTCGACGTTTTGGATCACCGGCGGCAGCGGCGGGTCGCTCGCACTGGGTCCCAAATACCGCATCTTGTCTGCAAGGTCGTCGTTAATGATGGTCGACGCCGGTGGATTGCTTCGTTTCACGTACTGGCGAAGATGCCCTGCTTGATGACATCGACGATGGCCGACAGGCGCGCGAACGACGTCTCGCCCGCCACCAGGATACCCGACAGGCAAAAGCGCTGCCACGCCCGCACCATCCTCTCCATCCTGCCGCGGCATTCAATGTTGAATTGAGTGCGTGCGTGCGTGCGTGCGTGCGTGCTCAAGGGCCGAACCGTTTGTAGGCGCGCTTCCATCCGCCGCCCTGTCGCCCGCTGCTGTCCGCGCCTCGCTCGCCGCGCACAAAGGCCAGCAGCGCACGCCGCGTCGCCACCTCGCTCTCCTCCTCCTCCTGGTCGTCGCCGCCGTCACTACTGGGGCTGGCCTTGACAGACAGGACGAAGGTCTCGAACACGGCGACGGCCGGCATGTCCAGCCATTCATTGCCGCGCGGCGCCTCCACCTCCTGCACCGCCAATACGAGTGTGAGTAGAGATCGGGCGCGGGGGGTTGAGGCTGAGTGGTCGCGGGGGGGGGTACGTGGTAGGGGTGCGGGCCGACGTGTTCGCCCCAGAAGTCGGACCCGAAGCGGCGCAGGAAGAGCGTGGCCCACACGGCTTCAGCCTCGGCCTCCCTCGCCATCGCCCGGCTCGTTTGCGCCACCTGCAGGCCAGCCACAAAATAGCATAAAATAGTGAAACGCAATTTATCATATAAAAAATAGAATAATATACGCAATAATAATATAATTATAATATACGTAATTTATAATAGAAAATATATTTTCTATTATAATATACTCAATATAAATATTTTTTAAGGGGGTACATGAGCTAGGTCGCGGGGTTCAAGGTGGAGCAGCACGCACGCGCGCACGTTGTCGTCCAGCCCCGTCAACGTGCACGTTGTGGCTGCCTCCTCCATCAATACACTCGTCCAGTTACTCGTTGTGTCAAAATCGTTTTGTTTTTGTTTTTGTTTGCGTTTCGTTTCGCACTTGTGGCCCAGCTCATGAGAGCTTGGCCAGGCGCTCTTCGTCGAAGCCGTGGGCGGCGTTGAGTTCGGCGAAGAGCTCCACCAGGAGGAGCATGCTCGCCCACCCCTCCTCGGCCGGTCGCACCACGCTCCACCCGAACTCGGCCTCCTTCCCCATCTCCGCCACCGCGTTGGCCTCGAGCTCTTTTGTCGTCCGCGTCTTCTTCAGGTCCGCCGCTGCCGCCACACTCTCCGCCGCTTTGCCGTTGTTGTTGTCGTCACCGCCGGCCTCTGGCCTGGCGAGCTCGTCCTCCTCCTCCTTGAGCTTGCCCTTGCCCTTCGTGTTGTTGATGTTGTTGTTGCTATTCTTCTTGCTCTTCTTTTTCTTGTTCTTTCTCTCGAGCTCCTTCTTCTCTTCGTCGTCGTGGTCGTCGTCGTTGTCCTCGACCTCGTCACGCTTGGAGGAGGCCAGCACCACGCCCGCGTCGTCGACCCGCAGCCACTTCTTGACCTTGGTGTTCTTCAACTGAACCTTGACCCGCCTGGCGCCTGCTTGCCGCCGTGTGTCAGCCGCACACACCACCGCACGCGCGCACGCGCAAGACACGGATGAACAACGTACCGGGGTCCTTGGTTTGATCGTCGACGATGGCCGTGTACTTCCAGGCCTGGCCCAGCGAGTCCTCGGAGAGGGCGATGACGCCCGATCCGACATCCTTGACCACCACGAACCGCCCGTCGTAGGCGTGGATGAAGATCTTGTTGTCGTCGTCGCCCCCGCCGCCCTCGGCCTCCCGGTCGGCCGACGCCTTGTCGCGGTTGGTGCCGCCGTTGCCGCTGCCGGGGTGATGATGGCTGTTGTTACCACCGCGTCGCTTCTTCGGGCGGATGAAGAAGGTGTTGTAGACGTGGTTGGGCAGATGCGACGTCGAGGCGAGCGCCGACGCCGCCGCCTGGCTCATGGTCATCATCACCGCCGACCCCAGCGGCGCCGACGCGGAGAAGGCTTCGACGCCGCCGGCGCCATCGGCGGCCGACTGTGGCGGCTGCGCTGGCGCCGCTGATGACGACAGGAGGCCCGGCCCGGGTGGAGACGGCACGTTGGCGATGGCGGAAAGGTAGCGCTCGGCGCTGTGCGATTTTAGGAAGACGCGGTGGCGGTCGACGAGCTTGAGCCGCCACCGCTCGTTGCTCTTGCAGCCGGCCTGGAGCGAGACGACGCCGTCGCGCTTGGACGACGACAGATACTTGCCGCCGCCAGCGACGCCGGAGCCCGGCCCACTGGCGGGCATTGAACCGACGGCCTTGCCGCGCTTCCGCTCCATCGATGTGCGCCTCTCTTCCTCCATCTGTGTGCCCCGCGACTGTAGCCAAGCCACACAGAGCAGTGTAAACAGCACGACACGCACGCATACGCGCCACCGCACACGCACACAGAGAGGAGCGTACGCGGTAGGCCTTGTCGGAGTAGGTCTGGAAGCCGAAGAGCAGTCGGTTGTCGCGGGCGAGTTCGTCGTAGCGCCAGAACTTGGTCGTCGACGCGCCGTAGCGGCCGTGTAGCTCCTTGCGGTGCTTGAGCGCGGGCTTGCCCTGAGCGTCCATGCACACGTAGTGCCCGTTGAGTCCGAATCGAATACAGATCAGCTCCTCGGCGCTCTCGTTGGCACCGACGCCGCCAGCTTGGCCCGCTTGGCTCTCGCCATCGTCGCCGTCGTCAGCGTCGGCACGCACGCGGACGAGCAGGAAGACGGCGTTGCAGCACATGCGATCGGTTGTCGATAGCATCAGCTCGGCATCTTCGCGGCCCGAGCCGTTCTCGAGTGGGTCGCCGCCGTCGCGTCGCACCACGCACAGGTACCGCCCGTGGGGCGACACGAAGAACACCTCGCGTCCCACGAAGCGCTCCATGAATCCGCCGGCCGCCGCTGGCGCCATTCTGTCGACAAACGCGCTCGCCGACGACGTCGACAGTGACGCTGTCGACAGCCGTGAGAACGTCGACAGCGAAGCCGTCGACGAGGCCAGGTCGGCGATATCGAACAGGAGGCTGGGCTTGCGGGACGGGAGTAGCTGGCCCGAGGCGAGGTGGTCGGCGATGTGGGGGAAGGCGACCATGGTGTTGTGCCGCCGGTTGGCCCGGTCCTCGCCCAGCAGCGCGCTCTGCGAGACGAGCTCGTCGCGGTCCAGGTTCTTGACGAGCGCAAAGACGGCCTGTCGCGCCATGCCCTCGAGATCGCGCCACGCAAAGTCGATCTTCTGGTGTTGCTGCTGCTTCTGCGCCTTGTCTGCTTCGTCGCCTTCGTTCTTTTTCTTCTTTGTCCTGCCCCTCTTGATCCGGCTGCCGCTCTTTTCCTTCTTTTCCTTCTTTTTCTTCTTTTCCTTCTTCTCCAGTTGCTCCGTCTTCTTCTTCCGCGCCTTTCGCGTCTTTTCGTCTCCCTCCTCCTCGTCGTCGAGGGTCTTCTTGTAGGATGGCGACGAACGGCCCGCCTCCAAGTCCTTCTCATGAAGGTACCACAGAGCCTCCGTCTTCATAATCGTAGCAAGCACAACACCTAGTGTGTCGTGTCGTGTCGTGTCGTGTCGTGTCGTGTCGTGTCGTTGATGTCGTGCCGTGTGTGTTGTGTGTCGTGTGTCAGAAACGCAACTCAAGATACACAGTCAAGGCGGTGCGGGATACCTGGTGGCAGCTTTTTGGCGGCCTTGAGCTGGAGGAGCACGTCCTGGCCGTCCCTCCTCCAGGCGGGCGCCAAGTTGGGCCATGCCAAGAGGATGTCGCGATACTCCTGCGCCGCCGTCTGCCACAGAACCCGCTCCGTCTCTTCCTTGAACTCATCTCGCAAACTGAGAATTGTTAGAACAAAACGAACAAAACTAACAAACAAAATCAACTATTATTTTGATATAGTTCATAAGTCGTGAATGGGTACCTGTCGGCGGGGGCGGTCGCCCAGTCGCACACGAGCTGAGCCATCCCGAGCTTGGACTGTAGCAAGAGCCTACGCTCGCCCCTTTCGTTACGCTTCTGCAGCGTTGTAATGCCTAGTGTGTGCGTGTGCGTGTGCGTGTGCGTGTGCGTGTGCGTGTGCGTGTGCGTGTGGTCAGAGTCGAGCAGAAGCTTCTATCAGAGCATGTGCGTGTACCTTGCAGGTAGTAGCCGTAGGCCGCCTTGAAGGCGTCCCGTCGGAGGGCTTCCTCCTTCTCGTCCCACAGTCGCGCGAGCCAGTACTCCACTACGCTCACAGGAAACAAAGAGCGAAAAGCGAATGGATGGTGAACAAAGAGCGAATGAAAGAACGAAAGCGACGAAAGTGCACGCACCTTTGCCCAAGTGAAGGAGTGTCTGGATGGAATCGGGGATGCTGTGCAGCGCAAGTTCGAGCTTTCGCCGCGAGCAGATGAGCAATCTGAGTGACCGCCCGACGAGACAAATATACGGTGAGTGCATGCCTTGCCTTCAACAGGATATGCAAACGTGGGCTGACGTACCGAATGATCTTCTTGGTCGTGGTGCCGTCCAGCTCGGCGTCGCCGCCGAGTAGGTCAAGGCTGAGCGGTGCTACTGAGCTCGGTACGAGAAAGTCGTTGAGTTGCTCCTCGAGCAGCATCCGATCGTCTAGCACCGCGCGCTGCTTCTCGTTGGCCTTCTTCGTCGCCGTCGTCGTGGCGTGCGCGCTGTCCCTCTCCCGCCCCGCCGCGCCCATCGTCGTCTTCTCCTTGAGGTTGCTGTCCCGCTCCCGATCCTTCTCTTTCTCCTTCTCCTTGCCTTTGGCGTCCTTCCGCGTCATGATCGACAGCTTACCGTCGAACGTGGCCTTCATTATGCCGCCGGCAGCTGCACTGCTGGAGCCGGAGGGGCTGGCGTTGTCCTTCTTGCCCTGGTCCTGGTCCCCCGTCGCGGCCGCGGCTCTTCGCTCCTCGGCGGCGCTTTTGGCCGCCCGCTCGATCTCGAGGCACTTCTGGTAAAGCGCAAAGCCCTCGCTGGAGGAGATGAGGTGCATGTGTTTCACCTTCACCGACAGATCAATTATATCCTGGCCAAAATGAGTACATTAGCTCAATAGCCAAATCGATTACAATAAATGAGATATAAATAAATGAATAAATACTTGCAATGTGGTACCTGCTCCAGGAATTCGTAGCCTCGTCCTTGGTCGCCATTGAGCAGATCGAATATCTGAGGTTGGTCACTGAGCACGATGCCCATCATCTCACAGATCCTGGAACATTGTCAGTAACGGTGTGTGTGTGTCGTGTGGTTGACAATAAGCTGCAGGGTACCGGAGGAACATGAGGCCGGGGAACAGGCGTGGCTGGCGGCGGTCGTCGCTGACGTCCCACTCGCCGGGGCCGAGGGCGATATCACTGAACTTGGTGCGGATGCAGCACTTCATGGGCAGCAAGTAGGGAATGATGTCCTCCACGCTCTCCCCCTTGTCGTACTCGTCGACAGGGTTCGTTTCTCGGTCCACGTAGTGGTTGTAGTAGTTGGTGTTGTCGAGGTGGTCTTCCTCTCGACCGCCACCTCCTTCCTCCGCTTGTTTCCGCCTTTGCCTTCGCAATCGGTGGTTTTGCTTACACACCTGTGTGGAATGTCAATCAGCCGCACGCATGTGTGCGTGTGCGGTGTTGCGCGTGTGCACGTGCGGTCTTGAAGCTGTGCTGTGTACCTTGTAGATGAAGTACTCGAGACCGCGCTCGCCGGGGTGGGTTGGCTGGATGAGATTCTTGCGCACGTTGGGCGTTTCGGTCGAAGTCCAGAAATGGTGGGACTGGGGCGAGTAGCGGGAGAAGAGATTGAAGAGGTCCACGACGAGCTGCTTGTAGGGCTCCGACGACGGCACCTTGAGCTCACGCATCTTCTCCCGCAGCAGCGCGCGAATCATGTTCTTGCACACGCGTGCCGCCATCTAGAGACCACAACCATCGCATTGCCACGTCAGCAACGATTATCATGAATTAGAATTAAAAATCTGATAAATCTGATAAATCTGTACCTCGGTGTAGAGGAGGCCCTTGAAGAGACAGGGGAAGCGCTTGGAGAAGGCCTCGTAGTCGGGGTTGTGTACAAGGTCAAGGTGGCCTCTCAACACGCCCAGGTAGCGCATGTTGACCCCACTCGAGTGCATACGATGGAGGATGTCGATCAGGAGATCATGCAGGCCCCTAGCGATAACACACGCGAGATTCAGACCAAACCTGAGATACTATATATGGGAATGGTTGGGGGTTTGGCAGAGGGCCGAATGGTGTTGCGTACGAAACGCTGAGGCCGCCTTGGACCAGGTCGTCATCGCCCATTTCCATTCCAAACCTGTAGGTGCGAGGCGCTGCGAAGCGGACGGAGCTCAAGTTCTCTCGCGAGGCCTGTCAAGCGCACGCAACGCCGCACACGCACAATGCGCATGGTGTGTTAACGCCAGTGTTAACGTCCGTATGGGGTGGGCGTAGAGAGGCGGTGAACCATAGACGACGCATAGAATCGCTGGCCTTCCTGCAGCGCGAGTTGCTGGACTTCGGCGGCAAGGCTGGGTATGATGCTGCGCATGAGCGTCTGACGTACGAGATACATCACCCGTTAGTCAAGCTGGGAGGGGGGGGCGAAAATATGTGAGTGAGCGTTGACTCTTTACCTCAGTGGCTTGGCGCACTTCCTCGTTGTGCTGGATGAAGTTGGGGTCGTGGCGCATCATCCCCGTGTAGGCATCACTGCACAGTGGCAGCTGGTAGCCCTGCACCAGCTCTACACACACACACACACACACACACACGGGTGCGCGCGCGCCCGGAGAAAGGTCAGTAAGCGCCTTTTCTTTCTTTTATAATAAGAGGTGGCGGCAAGGCACACGCACCAGGCCGCAGGAGTTTGTAAAACATGGCTCGGGCGTCCAACAGCGAAGGCCAGTAGCGTTCCTTGACCAACACGCATTCGGGCGGATAGAGCCTGTCGCGCACACGACCGGTGAGACATGCGTACAGTCAGCGCACGCTGGCGATTGCATTGCCGTACCTTGCAAAGTCCAACAGATAGAGCTTGCCATCCTGCAACAATAAAAGAAAGTGAGAAGAAATGAAAAAGAAAGCAAAGAACTAGACGTGGCGCGCATACCGAGCCCCAATGCCCTGTTGTGGATAAATAAAAAAGGAATATGGTAAGTTAGAGATGTGGGACTGCTGAGGCGAAGGCAGGCTGGTGTACCTTCGATGTCACCACAGGCGTAGAGCAGTTTGGAGGAGACGATGTGCCCTTTGAGGTTGAGGCGTGTGAATATGTTCTTGAACTTCTCGTTGAATGCGGGATAGGTGGCATGGACGGTCTTGCCGGCGTCATGTGATCTGCGCAACAATGGCCGTAAGCAGGCTGGTTACCAATCACAATAAAGGGTGTATACCCGTAGACGATAGTCTTCTTCGACACGGGCAGCACTGACACCGCGGTCAACCGATAGCCTCTGCCAGAAGGTGTGAACAACGCAAGTAAGCATATATGCCACACACGACACGACACGACACGACCAACGACACGACACGGTGCGAATACCTGTAATCCACCAACGTGATGAGAGGAACGGCTACGCCTTCCGCCGCGGCATCGCCGGAATCGACCACCCTCGTCACGCTGCGCAGCTCGTGACCAGCTGCGCCCCAATATCACGACAAAGACAACACACATTAGCAGAGCATTGGTGCGGCTGCAGTGAACCGGCGTACCGGCTTTCAAGGCGCACGAGTCATCGGCGGTATCGTCGCCGTACATCCAAAGGCCCTTCTTCAATTCGGCGTCAAGGGCGAACTTGAAGAGGATGCCCTTGCACATGTACTTGCTGCCACCGGCGACTCCTCCTGTTGCGTCTCTTGTGAGCACACACACACACACACACACACACAACACACACAATACACAACACACACAATACAGGCAAGCACGAGATGCAAACCTATGTGGGTGATTCGAATGGTCTTCTCCTCCAGCGGGACGAACTGTTCACTGATGATAATGCGACCGTAGACCTCGGCAACGTGCTGAAAGTGTGCACGAGACGAAACACAAAAAAGAATGAGGCACGTAAGCATCGAAGGTGGTGGCTGATGATTGTGCGGTGTCACGTATCATAGGCCAGCTGCGCGAGCTTTCGGAACTTGAGCGCAGTATCGGGCATGCTCATGAGCTCTTGAAACCGTCTCTGTGGCGTACAAAACGAGACTTTGTGGTTAGTCCTGAGCGCGAGCGTGTGTGGTGTGCTGCGCATGAATGTACGTACATTCCAGATGCTGTCGGGCAGCTGGCCCACTGCATTCCTTCGCGCCAGGCTCGGCGACACTGGTAGCTGCTGTCTCCTGCCCACCGCCGGACTTGAATCCGATTCTATGGCCGTCGCAGAGGCCACCGCCGCAGCCACCGCCACGGCGGCGGGCGAGTTGTCCAGAGCAGCATGCTGACCACTCGCGGCCGTCGAGGTGACCGTGGCCGGGCTCACAGTACTCGACACGTCGTCCCTCTGGTTCATCTTTTCCTGCCAGTCGGCGCCGATGTTCTCCTGTAGGAAGGCCTCGACATCAACCACGGCCCCGGCCTCGCCTGTGCTAGCCTTCCGCTCGATGTTCTTCTTGTTGCTCCGGCCGGCGCCGATCCGCTTCTTGGCCTCCATGACCCGCCGCTCGAACGCGCGCTTGACCCGGCCCTCGCCGCCCGCCGTCGCCGCGACGCCGCTTGCGCTGACGCTCCGGTCGTGCGACGACAGGCTGCCCACGTCCTCCATCGAGCCGCCGAGCCCGGTCAGCATGCGACGCGCTCCCGGAACCTTGCCCGAGGCGGTCATCGTGCGCTGGTCCATGTGGCCACCGCCGCCACCGTCAGCGGCGGGCGCGGAGTGATCTGGTTGTTGGGCCTTGCCGCCGCGACGGCCGCCCGGCTCGATCTCGCTCATGCTCCGCCTCTTGCGGCGGAAGGCCAGCATGCGGCTGGTCGGTGCCTTGCGCCCGGCTTCGTCATCGCTGCCGGCAGCGTCCGCTGGCTGCGTTACGCGCAGTGATATCTTCGTCCGACCCAAAGCCGCAGCGTCATCGGCCACCGGCTCGTAGTCGCTGCCGCCGACGTCATCGCCGCCGCCGCCGCGATCGTCGTCGTCGCTTAGGAAGTCTTTGGACTTGGGCTGCGACCTGCGGAGCTCGACGCGGCCAGCGGCTCGCCGCATCCACCTGTGACGCCCCTCCTCGCCGCTGGCGCCGATGCCGCTCTCGTGTTCCCTCTCCGATTTCCTCCTCGGGACGCCGACAGTGACGAGCTTCCTGTCCATCCGCTTCAGCTTCTTCTCGGTCTTCTTCTCGCGCTTCTCCTCCTTGGCCTTGCGCTTGCGCTCGTCGCGTTCCCGCCGCCGGCTCCCCTTTACACTGCCGTCGCCGGCAAAGTACTTCTCCGCGCTGCTTCCTCCGCCGCCGTCGCGCCGCCGGAACCGGTACTCGCCGCTGTGCCGCATGAAATTTCGAAGCAGGCCGCCGCCGCTGCTCTCCT
>NW_004457288.1:59602-60754 GCF_000313135.1 Acanthamoeba castellanii str. Neff | reverse complement strand
GTAACGGCGCGTGGTTCGGGCACGAATGGCTACGTCCAGCGCAATCTCAGCAGCGTGAGGCAGCGGCCGAAGATTAATTATCAGGAGGAGCAGCGCCGCATGGCCCAGCCCCTCACGAAGAAGCCCAATCAGGAGATTCTCGAACACGAGCGCAAGCGCGAAATTGAGCTGCAGGTCTTCCAGTGGGCCGAAGAGAATGGCCTGTTCGAGGGGGGACTCGATGAGGCCGACATCCAGGCTCAATTGGCGGCCAAGCGCGAGGAATTGAAGCAGGGAACCCAGCTCGATGATGACAAGATCCGTTCGAGTAACGAGACCCACAAGCTGGCGCTCGCCCAGCAGAAGAGGGCCGAGGCCTTCGGTCACGCGCTTGGCATCTCGTCCGACTACGTCGAGGGATCTGCCTTTGATCGCGAGCTCCAGGAGCACAAGAGGGCGACCGAACGCGAGGAGCGCATCAAGGAAGCCGTCCGCCGCGAGAAGAAGCGCATCGAAGACGAGGAGAGGCGCGAGGAGGACCGAAGGCGCGAACGACGCCGAGAGCGCGAGCGCGAGCGCGAACGCCGCCACGTGGACCGCGATCGCGACAGCGATCGAGGCAGGGACCGCCACGACAGGGAGCGAGGCAGGGACCGTTACAGCGACAGCGATCGCCACGACAGGGAGCGAGGCAGGGACCGCCACGGTGAGCGCGACCACGAGGAGAGTAGGAGGAGGAGGAGAGACGAGGTCGATGAAGAGGTGGAGAAGAAGCGCACTAAGGGGGAAGACGAAGAGGAGGAGAAGGAGAAGAAGGAGGTGAAGGTGGAGGAGAAGAAGGAGGAGCGGGGCACGAAGAGGTCCAGGTCACCGTCGCGCTCCCGCTCTCGTTCGCGCTCGCGTTCTCGTTCGCGTTCCAGCTCGCGTTCCGATTCGAGCGACTCAGACAGTGGACGGGATCGTAAGAGGGGCCGGAGGAGGAGGAGGCATGACAGCGACAGTGACAGCGACAGCGCAAGCGATTAGACGCCCTTCTCAGCTTTCTTTTTCTTGTATGTTTCAAACTGCCCAACAAAGCTTCCCTCAGTGGCCACCTACCTCCTGTTGTCCGAAGAGCTTCCACACGAGCGTGACGTACCACCCACACACACACACACACACACACACACACAC
>NW_004457288.1:58863-59581 GCF_000313135.1 Acanthamoeba castellanii str. Neff | reverse complement strand
CTATCTTGATGGGCGCCCAACGTATCGAGGCTTTACTTGTTCGTTGTGTGTCTGTTTCTGCGTCGACAGAGGGCTGACGTGGCGAACTGACGAAATTCCAAGCATCGAAGAATTCCTGGAACGCCGGCACCAAAGCGATTGCACATCTGATTTTGTCTACTCGTGAAACAAGATGCGGGCAGCGTTGTGTAGAAGCAGCATGCGATCCACTGCGAGACGAGGTGCCACCTCAGTAGCCACGGAGCTAGCTGGAGCCCATCGGCCAGCCCTGCCCCTGTTCGGTACAATCAAGCTGATTATTCGATCCAATTGCAAATTTTGATACAATCGATGGCTTTCGTTGAGCAGCTGGCACCGTATCGCTTCCGATCTTGCAAAGCTCAAGCCAGCGCTTGGGGCGTGGCGTGGTGCTGGCCCGTCCTTATGCAAGGTGCATCTTGTGTTGATCTGCACCGATTTCTCCGACTTTATTCGAGTCGCCTCACTAAAGCCCGACCAGTGGAGCAGTGAAGCAGACCCCGCTGGCCGCCAAGAGCGTTTGGCTGCCGCTTGGCTCAGTTCTCGTACGGCCTGCCTCGCTTCGTTGCATCGTTGCACATGCGGGCCACGGGCGCAACTGACGCGGCCTGCGCCATGGTGCTCGGTAGGTTGCGTCTACGCTCGGTGGGATGGCGTTGAGCCGCCGTCGGGTGCTCGCCCAAGAGCAGAGCGCCGACAG
>NW_004457288.1:31132-58842 GCF_000313135.1 Acanthamoeba castellanii str. Neff | reverse complement strand
GCTGAGGACAAGCATCCTCAAGGTGCGTCTCACGCTTGTCTTGTCGTGTGTAGCAATTCTACTTTGACCAAACTCTTCGTGTGCAGTCAAGGATCTGAAGGTGGTGACGAAGGAATCGTTCCAAGATTTGGTGCTGAACTCGGACAAGGACGTGCTGGTCTACGTCCACCTTCCCTCGCAGAGCGTCCCCACCGACCTTCAGGTCCTCGCCAACGCTTATGCCGGTGAAGACGACATCGTGATCACCGAATGCAGCAGGTTCTGAAAATTCCGCCTTTCGACGACTTCGCTTTGATGGCTCACGCACTTACCCAATGCTTTCTCTGGGAGCAGCTTCTTGAACGAGCTCGATCCGACCTACTTTGGCGATACGCCGATTGAGGGCATCAAGCTCTTCCGCAAGGGCCACAAGAACGAGCCCGTCACCTACCACGGGAAGGGCGATCTCTTGGACGTCGTTGCCTTCATCGAGCAGCAGCGTGGGTACGCGCGCGTCCTTGATGAGTCGTTTCTTTTTTTCAAGTTGATCTGCTTGCTGGTGCTCGCTGACATCCAGAGGTTAACGTTCTCTGCAGTACGCGCGGAGATGTGGCGTACCGGCATCTGCGCAAGGCGGACACGACGCGCCTCCTGCGCGACATGGAGAAGACGCTGGGTGACTACTACATGCACACTCTCGCCTACAAGGTACTACTCCAGCGTTTCCACTTCTTACTTCTTGCTTCTTCTTCTTCTTCCGAGCATTTACTCAAGCGCCAAACGCGCATGTTCGAACAACGTTGTGTAGGAGTTCGTGCCGACGAGCGACAAGGCCAAGGACCTGTTCAACAAGCTGTTCGACATGTACGACCAGCTCAATACCAATGAGGACCCGTTCAAGAGGAGCGTGGCGGCCCTCAAGCAGCAACTCAAGGACGAGCTCAAGTCGCTCGAACGCGCCGGCATGCGGAACATCAAGATGGTCGACAAGGACAAGGTTCGTCTCTCCTTCACCTGCGTGCCTTGCGTGCGGTCATGCCTGCGTGCGACTGACGTCACACCCGCGAACAACAACAACAACAGTACAAGGAAGAGCTGGAGGAGGCCAGGAATAAGGGCAAGGTGGTGGTCTTCTTCTGGCGCAAGGGCTGCTGGCCGTGCAAGAAGCTCAACCCCATGATCGGGCAGCTCTCCCAGGACTTCCCCGAGGTGACCTTCCTCAAGGTCGACGCCGACGCCGAGGGCCTCAACGCCACGCCCGCCTTCTGGGTCTACGAAGCCAAGAAGGCCGATGACGATACCAACGCCAACGAGGAGGTGAAGCCGTCGCAACTCTCCGGCATGAAGCTGATCACCCAGTTCCATCCTCTCGCCCGGCAACGCGGCCTGCCGGGCTATGCCAAGTGGCTACCGCCCGCCGAGAGGTCGAAGCTCGAGGAGCCCGTCACTGAGGAGACTCAATCGAAGCATGAGGAGAAGGAGCAAAAGAACGATGACAACGACGGCGAGACGAAGAAGGATCTCGAAGAGGTACGTGCGCCGACGGATGAAGAGGTCACGACCAAGAACGAGAGCGAGCAGCACGAAGAAGACGCCAAGCCGTCCACCCTCCTCTGAAGGTTTGTTGCGTTTCTCTTCGCTGTGGAATGCGAAATATGAGCATAGTTACGTGGGGACATTCCTGCGCACAGCGCCAAAAACAAAAAACCCAAAAGATGAACGCGTAGAGACAGGCAACAAAAGAGATGGAGGCGATGATTCGAGATGAGGGCGGGCTGGAGCAGGAAACGGGGAAGGGCCGCGGCAGCGACGGGCTGGTCGATGTGGTGCTCGCTCCGGCCCGGTGGGGACCTGCCAAGCGGAAACGAGTGCTGGCCGAAGCGGGGATGCACCTGCTCTTCTTTTTGGTGGGCCTCGCGCCATGGCTGCTCGTCAACGCCCTCTTCATGCAGGTTCGGTGTAAACCTTACTACGCGTTGCCGACGATTAATCTGATTTAAACGAATGTAAAGAAATCTTATCGACTTCACCACAGCTGCCGGTGTTCATCGCCGAGCTGCCAGAGGGGAACTCGATCGCGTCGTACCTGATCATCATCATCCAGCTGGGCAACATCATCCCCATCGGGTACGTGGTGGTGCGGCAGTACATGCGCGTACCCTACAACTGGGTCATCGTCGGCACTCTGGGCTGCGGCATCGCCACCGCGATCCTGCTCGGCGTCTTCTGGGACCACACCGCGCACCTGTTCGACTCCACGCGAAGGTACCCTCGCTACCGTAAACATTGCACTTACGGCTTGCGGCTTAGGTCACACCACGACACACAACACACACGACGCACACACACGACACGCACGACACACGCACGCACACACACACACACAAACACACACACACAACGATGAAACAGCGTGGCGCTGATGGTGCTGACGCTGTTTGCGGGGCTCGTGGGCTGCTTCGCCGTGGTCTCCTTCTTTCCCTTCGCTTCCCTCTTCAAGCACTCCATCACCGCGGCCCTCTCCACCGGCATGGGTACCCCTAATCTACGGCCTTGTCCATCATCACCGTTGTTGTTGTTGTTTCTTGATGGCTTAGTTCTTCGTCGTGCGCGTGTGTGCGATGGCGATGGTGGCGGTGGCGTGGTGAAGGCATCAACGGACTCGTGCCGTCGCTGCTGGCGGCCATTCAGGACCCCGGAGGATCGAAGCGGTTCAGCGTGGCCGTCTTCTTCTTCATCATGGGCGCCTGCCTCGCCCTGTCGCTCTTCTCCTACGTCTGCATCCTGCTCCTCATGAACTCGGCCCGCGTGCGGCAACACCTCGAAGGCGCGCCCACGGACCAGGTGCGCGCACCTTCCCAACAACCCGTACGCAAACCCGTCCGCACGTACAAGACGAGCGCGCAGCCCTTCATCACCAACATCACCACCAACACGCGCGCTCCTTGCCTTGTGGTGGTGCCTGGCGGCTGACCTCGGCTTACGCAGGAACCATCATCGTACGCGCAGAGCCAGCGGCTCTTATCCAAAGCCGCGACGACTGGGAGCGATCATGAGGTAGCGCTTCCCAATTATTGTTGGGCTTCAGCTGAAAAAAAGGTTAACCGCGGTTCGCGGTCGGACAGGAGGTGGAAGGCAGCTCGCGTGTCGTGGGCGAGGCGGACGACGAGCTGCTGTTGCCCGTGGGGCCTCTGCCTTCGCTTGCCGTGATCCGATTACTAAGCAATCCACTGCTCAGTGCGATCCCTAACCATCCTAGCGCAAGTTCACTCTCGTCGCTCACGCACCACCGCACACGCACACACGCACACACCACACACACACGTGACTACAGACCAGTTCTACATCTGCTTGATCAACTACGTGTTGGTGGGGATGCTGCCCTATGCGGTGTCGGGCTACAAGGACTCGGGGACGTGGCTCATGTGGACCAACATCGCCGCCACTGTCACCAGCTCGCTTGGTCGCTTCCTATGCACCTGGTTCCGCTACTACTCCCTCACCTGGGTCAGCTTGGCGCAGGTACATCCGTGTGTGTGTGTGTGCGTCGTGTCGTGTGTGTGTGCGCGCGGTCGAGTGTGCGTGAGTTCGTGTTGATTTCTCACCGTATTGTGCGCTGGGCCAGACGCCGCTGTGGGTCTTCTTGATGGTGATCTCGCTCCTCGGTGATAGGAGTCTTGTGCCAGAGAGTCTGGCATTCCTCATCGTTGTTGATATCCTTGCCACCCCTCCCACGTCGAGCGTGTGCGCATGTGCGCGCGTGTGCGTGCGTGTGTCGTGTGTGTCGTGTGTGTCGCGCCAAAACGTGTGTGTGTGTGTGTGACGTGTGTTATGCGACGTGTTTGTCTCTTTGGCATGACCTACATTCCTTGACCTCGGAGTACCGAATGCGCTGTTCACGCTGCTCAACGGGTGGGAGGACACGATGGCCTACATCAAGGTCGCTACCGAACACCCCGAGATCGCCGAGAGGGCCTCCACCTTTGTCGCAGCCGCCAACCAGGTACCCGTCTCTCCTCTCTTTAGTCGTGGTTCCATCGCGACCGCATCGTCGTTTCCTCACCTTCCGCCTTCTCCTTGTTGATTTGTGTACGCGTCAAGTTGGGCGCCTTTTGTGGGTCGCTCGTTTCGTTCCTTCTGGTCATGGTCTACCTTGAATAGAGATAGAGTTCTGTGATCTAAGTGTAAAAGGTGAGAAGCTTTATAAGCTGGTGAAGAAGCAAACTTGGCTCTTCTGTTCTGGCTTGGTAAACCGATGAAAAATGGTTGTGGAATTTAAGTCAGTTTTTATTGGAGCCAACACGAGCAGGGCACCCACGAGACACAACACGCAGCACCCGCGGAGGCTAAGGCATTCGGCACGACCAGGGAGGAAGGTGGAGAAGAAGAAGAAGCAGAATGCAGGGTCAGGATGCGCCGCCATCATCGCCCAGCCTCGAGTCGGAGCCGCACTGGATTCGCCAACAGCGAAAGGCACCCCCCCCCGCAAAAGCTTCTCTTTTAGATTTGCTACAAAATGATTGCAGTTGAAATAGAGCAAAGATAAAAATGGAATAATACTTTTATATTATGATTTACACTTTCGTTAAAATTAATCTATTAATTAATTGTATTTATTTATTTATTCTGGTCCAGACGTTCACGGCCTGGTGTAACCACTGGCTGAAAGAGCGGGAGATGAAGCTGCAGCGACTGGAGAAGGACCTGACCAGCGGCGTGGCGCTGTGCCACCTTCTCGAGCTCCTCTCCGGCGAGCGGCTACGCGGACCCAGCTTCCACGTCAACCCGCGCCTCAAGGTGCACAACCTCGAGAACCTCAACATCTCCTTCTCCTTCCTTCGAGCGCAAGCGCATCATCCTCGTCAACATCGGACCCGAAGGTGCGCACCTCTTGTGCATCTTCTTCTCTACTACTCCAACTTTTTGTTCACCTTCTGGCGACACTCGTGTGCGTGTGCGTGTGCGCCTGCGTGTACGGTGCGTGTGCGTGTGCGTGTGCGTGTGCGGTGTCGTGTCGTGCGATTGCTGGGCGCAGACATCTACGATGGGCGCACGAAGCTGGTGCTGGGTCTCATCTGGACGCTCATCCTGCGATTCCAAATCCAGCGAGGCGAGTGGGACGGTACCGTACTTCAACGTTGAAGCCCTTCGCGGGCAGCTTAGCTAGTCGTGTACTAATCATCATCACACGTGGGTGCGTGCAGAGGAAAAGAATTCGGAGCTAAACTTTCCTGAGGGCGGCGGCGGCCCGGGCGGCGGCGGCGGTGGCGCGATGCCAAAGACGTCGTCGGTGAAGCACCAGCTGCTCGACTGGTGCAAGCAAGTCCTCGTACCCCAGGGCATCGAAGACATCACCAACTTCCAACAATGGTGCGCATTCTTCAGTTTCTATTATCTCTTACTAAATATCTTTTACGTTTGAAAATCACACTTGAAATTAATTTAATTTTTCTATATACATATATAAATATATATTTCTGTTGTGCAGCTGGGCCGATGGCACGTTCTTCTGCGGCCTGGTGAACGGGTTGCTGCCGGGCACCATCGACGTGCAGGCGCTGGACAAGTCCGATGCGCGGACCAACCTGGAGCTGGCCTTCCGTAAGGCCGAGGAGCTCTGCCAGATCCCCATCCTGCTCGACGTGGAGGACATGCTCGAGGGCAAGCCCGACGAACTCTCCGTGATGACCTACGTCTCCTACTTCCGCCAGGTTTGCCCTCTTCTTCCTTTTCTATTTACTTATGTAATAATAATTATTATTTTTAAATATAATAATAATATTTTCACATTATGTAGGAGCACCGAACGGCCAAAACGCAGAAGCCGGCTGCGTCCAAGACCACCGCTTCGGGCGACGCGCTGGAGTCAGCCTACGCCGGGTAGGCCCCGCCGATGGAATGTTTGATGTGCGCCTGCCTGACACAGTCGCGGGTGTGTGTGTGGTGTGTGTGTTCCGCTCACGCATAGGGAGGAATGCACGATCCGGGTGGTGGCCAAGATGGACGACGGCAGCCCGTGCCGCAAAGGCGGGGCCAAGGTGCTGGCCTACTTCGTGTCCGACGCCGGCGGCCGCATCGACAACCCCGACCTCCAGGTCTCCACCCGCGACAACAGCGACGGCTCCTACCTCGTCACCTTCGAAGTCAACAAGGCACACACCTCTCTCAGCCCACATTCCTGCCTTCAACATTCCTTCTGCATAGCTCACATTCATGCATTCATTCTTTCTTTCTTTCTTACTTACTTGTATTGTTTGGCATTCCAGAGCGGCGACTACCTGCTGCAGGTGGAGATGGAGGGCACACCAATTCAGGGCAGCCCCTTTAAGTTGCCCGTGCGCGCCGCCAGGGCCGACGCCGCGGCTTCGGTCCTCGTGCCGCCGATTTCCGCCGACAGCGAGGGCGCCGGTGGCGACACCGGCCTGTCGCCGCGTGTGATGCTCGGCTCGGACGGGCGAGCGCGGTTCACGGTCCAGGCGCGCGACAAGTTCGGCCACAACCACACGCAGGGCGGGCAGAAGGTGGTGGCCAACCTCATGATCCGCTGCGAGGTGGAGGACAACGGCGACGGCACCTACTCCATCTCCTACGTGCCCTCGTCCGACCCGCACCAGCAGATGTTTCTCGATATCTCCCTCGACGGGCGCCAACTCGGAGGTATGTTCATTCTCCACATTCTCCGAATTCCCCTTAAATCAACCACCAACCAACAGCAATTGGTGGTGATGATGCGATCACACAACATTTAACTGACCAATTACCGAATTAACAATGAACAGGGTCGCCCTATCCGGTGTTGATGGAGAACAAGAGCAAGGAGGTGGAGGAGGCGATGGCGCTGCTGATGAAGACGCAGAAGGAGCGGGAGGAGATCGAACAGAACCGGGAGGAGCTCATGCGGCGCATCGAGGACGAGAAGGAGAAGACCTCCCTCTACCGCGAGGCCATCATCCAGCTCAAGGAGAACCTCGAGGACGAGAAGAAGTCCAAGGAGCTCATGGAAGAAGGCACGACACGACACAACACGACACGACACGACACGACACGACACTGTGCTTCCCTTCTCTGACTCACAAGTCTGGTGTGTGTCGTGTGTGTCATGTGTGTCGTGGGTGTCGTGTCGAACATGACACGGGCGCGGTGTGCCAACAGACAAGAAGGCGGCGCAGAAGAAGCTGGAGCTGATGAAGAAGAAGGTGAAGAAGGAGAAGGTGAACGCGCGTAAGAGTCGAGAGAAGCTCAACCTCGAGATCGACAAACTCAAGGACGAGCTCAAGGTGCCCGCTCAACCCCTCCTGATCATTGGCACCGGACATTCTGAGATCTTACCCGTCGCGTGTCGTGTCGCGTGTCGTGTGTGCCGTGTGTGCCGTGTTCCGCAGTCGGAGATGATGACGCGGATAACGGTGCTGACCGAGAAGCAGGAGATCGAGATGAAGCAGGCCGAGCTCCAGACTGTCGTAGGCTCACTCGAGAAGGAGCTCTCCGAGGAGCGCTTCGCACGCGCTCAGGATGAACGTACCATCTTCCTTCACGCCCCCATTTCATTTCTTCAGGATTTTTATACTTCGTTCTTTGTTTTCGTTTTTCATTCTTCTATTGACGCTTTCTTCGCTCTTCGTTCTTCATTTCGATTGACCGCTGCAGACGAGCTCAACGCCATGAAGACTATGAAGGAGAAGCTCGAGACCGAACTCGCCGAGGTGACCCAGAAGTACACCTCCGGTACTACACCCCTGGACTCCTCCCCGTCGCCTTCGAGACCCATCAGCGAGTGGTGACTGACGACACTGTTCACGCAACCATGACGAACGCGCAGGGGTGAACATGCTGGCCAACTTCGAGGAGGCCCAAAAGGGCTACGAGGAACAGATCGCCCTGCTCAAGGACAGCCTCGAAAGGTCAATTCCATTCCCTATACATATTTTTTAATATTTCAATAATTACAGAATTAGAATTCAATTACTTTTTATTTAATTGATAATTAGTAAATAATACAATTAATCGTGCAGGGAGGAGCAGTGCAAGCGCGACTTGGAAGATCTGCAGACGCGACTGGGCCGGGAGATGGCCGAGCGGCAGATGACCCAGAAGCAGCTGCAGGACGAGCTCGAGCGGGCGCGCGCGGAGATGGCCTGGCAGGACCGCCACAAGCAGCAGACAGAGCAGGAGCGCAACGAGCTCGCCACCCGCGTGCGTCTCCTCGAGGACCGCGTCAAGGAGGAGTCCACCGAAAAGCAGAAACTCGAAGGCATGACGTCCCTTCCTTGCGTGTGCCGTGCGGTGTGTGCGGTGCCGCGTGTGTCGTGCCTAACGGTAGGTGGTCCACACAGGCGTGCAGTATTCGCTGAAGCGGGAGCTGTCGGCTCGCCGGCAGTCCCGAGCCCTCCTCCAGGAAGAGGCACGCCAGCACCAAAATCATCTGAATCACTTCATTCGCTCGCGTCTGATAAATTGTGTCGTGCGTTGCGTGTCTCGTGTGTCGTGTCGTGTGTTGCATGTGTGTTGCATGTGTGTTGCATGTGTGTTGCATGTGTGTTGCATGTGTGTCGTGTGTGTCGCGTTGTGGTGTCAAATAGGTGGAGCAGTTGAAGTTCCAGCTGCGGGTGGACGCGGAGGAGCTGTCGGCCGAGCAGAAGACGCGGCTGCAGCTGGAGCAGGAGATGGCCGATCTCAAGCGGCAGCTGGACAAGGAGGCCTCCATGAAGAGCGACATCGAGGGCCAGCTCGCCATCTCCAGCGAAGTCCGCCAGGAACTCGAGCAGCGCGCCGAGCGCATTCGCCACTCCCTCCAGCAGTGCGTGTCTTCCACTCCTCGTCCCTCGCATTCGTGTGTGCCTGCGCGTGCGCGGCTGTGTGTGGCTCACGCACGACACGCACGACACGAACAGAATCAAGACGGACTATGTGAATGCCGAGGACAAGGCCAAGGAGATGGAGCAGAAGCTCGAGGACGCACTCAAGGAAAAGTATGACACACACACACACACACACACACACGATCGCCGGCCCCAGCGGCTGCGCAGGTTGGATGGCACGGCTGACGTGGGGTGACGTGGCGCTCGCCGGTGGCAAAACAAAAACAGGGATGACCTGTCGGGGCTGCAGAAGAAGCTCGAGGGCGAACTGCGCACGCGCGCCAATTCGCGGGCGTCGATCCGCTTCGAGATGGACGCCCTCCGCTCGCAGCTCGCCGCCTTCCAAGAGGTCTCCCCCCCTCCCTCCCACTCTTCGTCATCCTCGTGTGTGCGATGCGTGCGTGTGTCGTGTCGTGTCGTGTGCGTGTGTGCGTGTGCGTGTGCGATGAAGTTGACGCGTGGACCGATCTTGACGTACGACAGGAGGAGAAGGAGAAGGAGGAGAAGCGGGAGAAGGAGATGCGCATGCTGCGGGAGAAGCTCGCGCGCGAGGAGAAGGCCCGCGAAGAGCTCGAACAGCTCCGACGTCGCCTCGAGGAGGAAATGGAGAGCGAGCGGTACGCCGCCCTTGGCTTACACTCTGCTACACACACACACACACACACACACACACACACAGCGGCCTTTCTCACATTCCGCGCGTGCCTCATTGTGGTGATGGTTGCCAGGAGCAACATGATTCCGTCGTCGTCGGTCGAAGAGCTGGAGGACGCCTTCAACACGGCCAAGAACGCCCTCGAAACCGAACTCTCGTTCAAGGAGGAACAGCTCCAGGTCTCACCGCTTCTCCTTCGCCTTTTTCACCACCCGGGCCTCACCGCGTGTGTCGTGTGTGTGTCGTGTGTGTGTGTGTGTTTGTGTGTGTGTCGTGCGATGCCAACAGTTGACCAAGACGAAGGCCGAGATGGAGAAAGAGGCACGGTTGGCTCTGGAGAAGGAATTGGAGGCCCTGCGCGAGAAGATCCGCATGACCGACATCCAGACCATGAGCAGCCTCACTCGGTACCCAACCCCTTTCGCCTTTCACCGCGCGTGTGTGTCGCGTGCACTCGTGTGCGGCGTGCGTTGTGTGTGCGGTGGTGTGCGGTGGTGTGCGGGTCTTGTGTGTTTCATGGCAACTGACTGCTGTTTTGCGCATCTTGTCGCCACACAGCGCGCAGGCCAAGGCGCGGGAGCGTGGAGATTCGCGGGCGAGCATGATGCTGCCCCCGTCCGCTGCTGCCATCACGGCTTCGTGGTCGCGCGCCAACCCCGGAGTCGGCGAAAAAGTCTACGCCCCCAGAAAGGTACACACACCACGCGACACACGCGACACACGCGACACACGCACGCACCTGACGGATGCTACAACCGTTGTGTGTGTGTTGGCGCAGGGCGATGAGATCGACGCCAAGCTGGCCGAGGTGGCCAATAGCAAGGGTCTCGAGGTGCCCTTCGTGTGGGTCAAGGAGGGCATGTACAAGTTCGGCGGCAAGGCACGACTCGCCTTCTTCCTCTACTCGTCGTTCTTCGAGCCGTTCGTCTGACCTTGTGTGCGTCGTGTGCGTGGTGCGTGTCGTGTCGTGTGCGTGGTGTGCATCGGGCAGAACGTGAACATGCGCATTCTCAATGGCTACCTGGTCATCCGCGTGGGCGGCGGCTACATGAAGTTCGACGAGTGGTACGACAAGTACGGCAAGAAGGAGGGCCTCAAGGTGAATAAGGACACCCTTAAAGATGCGTCCGCTTCAGGTAATCTTCTCTGGAACACACGACACACACACACACGACACACACGTTATCAAAAGCTGACACAATTGAGTTTGCTATTCACAGTGGAGCCAGGAGTGCGAGTGGGAGTGCATGTGCGAAAGGGTGCCAACGTGCACACATTCCTCACCGCAGACAAAGGAACCACCCATGCTGGCGAGGACTGACGTGGCAATTCAAATATACCAGGCCTGGCACTGCTCATCCTGCTGCTTGAAACATTTTATGCTGATTTACGTTATTTATGTTATTGATTTTTAAAATAGATAAAATCGAATAAAAAAGAACAGCATATTTATTTTATTTTGTTCAACACAACGAAGGCGCGTACAGCATGGCAGACTCGGACGCCAAGTACTCCCTCTGGCTGATGCCAGACCGTAACTCGCACCAGTGGGACTTGCTCACGCAGACCATTGAGGCGCTGCGCAAGGACGAGCAGCAGCATGGCAAGCCGCCCCCTGTGTTCGTGCCACATCTCACCCTGCTCGGGTCGGTGAGCGGCGTGGGCCTGGCCGAGCTCAAGGAGAGGGTGGAGACCCTGGCGCACAGCTGTGGAGGTGTACCCCTCAGGGTGTGGCTGCACGACCTGGGCAAGGGCAGCACCTTCCACCAGTGCGTCTTCATCCACGCCAGGAAAACGCCAGAGGTTGCTGCAGCACCCGCAGAACAGCTGCCTGTCTTCTTCTTGTTCTTCTTTTTGGTTGCGAGTAGCGGCACCTGACCTTCTTCATCTTCTACAACAGTTGTTGAAGGCCTACACGCACGCACAGCAAGTCTTCGGCAGAGCGCAGCCGGGGTCGCAGGCCACCTTCATGCCCCACGTCAGCCTCCTCTATGCCGACATCCCCGACTCCACCAAGGACCGTATCATCGCACATCTTCAGGTGGGTTGAAGCCGTGATGCCTCAGCTCCCCCCCCCCAAGCAATGCCTGCATGAGCATGCACGCCTGTTGACTGACCACTTGACAGGCCGAGGGACGACTGAGCGAGAAGGCGGCTTCGTTCAACGCGAACAGCATCCACATCTGGCGAACGGACGGCGACGAAGCGAGTTGGCACGAAGTAGCCAGCATTCCCCTGGTCGGTTGATCAAGCTGGCAACATCGCCATCCTCTCCTCCGTACCTGTTGGGTCATGATCATTGCTTGAAGAAGGTGGCTGCTTCGTGCCATGTCCAGATATTTAGGCCATTCTTGTGTGGTTGGCCGAGTTCCAGTTGTTGACGGAGTTCGGGAAGAGGGAAGTGTGGTGCTCTTCTGCCTTGGTGTTAGGCGACCGTTCCGCTTTTCTCTCTTCTCATTCGGTCGCTTCAACTCTCAATTGATCGTTAATCGTTGAAATCGTGAAATAGATCCTCATTTTTCTCTTCCATTCATAATAATTGGATCACAAGATGAGCTCCTCGCAGCTTCCCGGCTTCATCACGCGACAAAGCATCGTCGTGGTGGTGCTCTTCCTCGCCCTCCTCTTCTTCATCCTCGCGCTTGCCCTGCCCTGGTACAAGATTACCGAGACCAACGTGCCCTACCCCACCTGGGACGGCAACACCACCGCCACCGTCGTCTCCACCTTCTACTGGACCGGCGTCACCCTCACCATCAACTCCACCAACGCCACCGTCATCTCGCCCAGCCCCTCTGCCGCCCCCTCCACCGACCCCAGCCCCTCGTCCAGCCCTTCGCCCAGCCCGCAGGCCTCCAACTCGTCGGCGGCCGTCGCCGCAGCCGCGGTAGAGACATCATCAACCACATCATCAACCACCACTACTCGAAAGATGCCGTGGTCGGACTTCCCTACAGATGCGGTCGAGGCCAAGCTGCTGACGTCGCTGGCGCTGCTGGTGGCGGCGGTCGGGCTCGACCTGGTGCTGCTCGGGCCGGTCCTGTTCGCGCGCACCTTCCTCAACCGCCGCTTCGGGCACAAGGCCACCAAGTGGGCGCTGCTGTGCGTGTCGCTGGCCATGATCATCTGCGCCTTCCTGGCCTGGTTCCTCTTCTTCGGCCTCTGCGAGAGCTTCGCGCTGGACGAGTCGTTCTGCCCGGACGAGGCCTACCTCGGCCTGTCGGTCTTCGACGAGGAGAAGTACTGGTGCACCACCTTCATCGGCGACCGCTCCAACATCGGCCGTTTCCACACCGACTTTAAATGGGGTCCTCTCAGGTTGGTCTTCTACATTCTTCTACTTTGACCTTCTTCTTCTACCACTACTACATACTACTGCTACATTTTCTTTGTTTGGCTGAAGTAGAAGGTGTAGTGGATGGTGCTAACTGGGATGTGGTGCCATCGTGTAGCGGCTGGTGGATGGCGCTGGTGGGTGCCATCGTGTCGGTCGTGGCGTCGTTCTGCCTGTTCCTGCTGAAGCCGCCCGCCATGGAGGAGCTCGGCCACAAGCGACCCCTCCTGCACGACAACGACTACGTCTCCTACCACTGATGATCGTCATCCACCTCCTCTGTTTTTGCTCGAGTGATCACCCTCTCCTTCTGTACCCTCGGCATTTCTCGATATTTCTTTTGATTTTTCCTGCGGGCAAGAAGAAAACAATAAATAATTTATTTTTTTCAAATCAAATTGGCTTCAGAATGCGGGCAGGCCGCCGGAGCACCACGGCAGCTGTTGGGCTGCCATTACGCAGCCTCCTTACCTTGCGGTACGTGCTCTCATTACATTTAATCGGAAAATCTGTGCATGACAATGACGATTGACATCCATTCTGCCTTATGGTGTGGTCGCCAGAGTGCGCACGGCAGCCACCCTGTGCGAGTACGGCCAGCGGGTGCTGACGTCGCCGGTGCCGGAGGAGAAGGCGCGCCTGACGCACGAAGCCAACGAGCGGTGGCGCACGCAGGCCATCACCGACCTGGGCGACATCGCACCGCCTCCCCAGCCCGCGCGACCACCCACACCCGAACTGCGGGACAAGCGCAACATGCCCGGCGCCAAAGAACGTACGAACACTCTCACCACGCGTGCACACACACGCACACACCGCACACACGCACACACGCGCACACACGTGCACACACATGTGCGATCTGACTGACGTGCTGTGCGCAGTGAACGTGCCATTGCCGATCTATCTCCTACACTCGTTGGCACACATCGAGGTACGAGAGCGCCATACTGGCTTGTTATTATTTTTATTATTGTTATTATTGCACTTATATTCTTGTTCTTCTTCTTGTGAAGTTGAACGCGGTCGATCTCGGGTGGGACCTCATCCTGCGGTTCAGGCACGAGAACATGCCTCCGGAGTTCTACACAGACTGGGTGCGCTGTGTGTCATCGTGTGTGTGCCGCGTGTGTGTCGTGTATGCGTGTGTCGTGTGTCGTGTGTGTGTGTGTGTGCGTGTGGTGCGACTCAACGCCTCCTATCATAATAGGTGTCGGTGCTGAGCGACGAGGCGCGCCATTTCGGATTGCTGTCCTCGCGTCTCGTTGCGCTTGGCTACCACTACGGCGTGATTCCCGCACACGACTCGCTCCTGCGCGTACCGCCCCCCCCTTCTTTGCAATCGTTGGTTCTACGAATTCTGTTAACAATTCCTCTTTCTTCGCACCATCGCGCACAGGATGGCGAGACCACCGGACACAACCTGAAAGCGAGACTTGCGGTACTTGATCAGCTCAGCTCTTACACACACACACACACACACACACACACGCACACGCACACACAGCGCGCACACACAGCGCGCACACACTAACCACGATTTCTTTTTCCCTCTTTGCGATCGCCACGTTCGCCGGCGCTCTGCGCAGATCATCGCTTTGGGTGCGCGGTCCGACTCTGTCGTCGACGACGCTTCCAGACAAATTGGCTGAGAGCTCTCGTGCGTGTTCACCACTTTGTGCGGCATGTCGGTGTGCGTCGGTGTGTGCCGTGTGCGTCGTGTGGTGGTACTCTCGCAGTACACGAGACGCACGGATTGGATTCGTGGGAGCGGCTGGTGCAGCGATTCAACTCCAACGCTGACAAGGAGAGCGGTCGGATCGTGGACACCATCTGCCGCGAGGAGATCGACCACGTCAAGAAGGGCCTCAAGTGGTACCATCACCGCCGCGTGTGTGCGTGTGCGTGTGCGACGTGTTTTTTTTTAAATATTATTATTATTATTTTAAAATAATATATATAAAAAGGTTCCGATATCTGTGCGAGAGGGACGACGAGGACCCGGAGACCGCGTTCCAGGCCATCGTGCACCAAACGCAAATCCCGGTCTGCGGGCCGTTCAACAAGGAAGCGCGCGACCTCACCGGAATGCCCGAAGAATGGCGCGCACCACACCCTCTATCATGTGTCGTGTTCGCGTGTCGTGCTGATGACATGTTGCCGTGTTGCGTGCAGGTATGTGCCACTACAGCGTATGCGGAAGCATCCACCACGAGTCAAGAAGCACCAGGCCAGGAAGGCCACTACCACAGCACAGCACGATACCCCGCATTCCTCAAATAGTTGCTCTACATAAACAATATATGTTATTATCATAACTATATGTGCCTATCATTTATCATTTCCATCTTTAAATTTTGCATCAATCAGTCGACATAGACGCACACCATGACCAGACGCGTCTCAACACCAGTATTGTGGATACCTGCAAAAACATTATTGTCATCATCATTAATATTGTTATTATTTGTTTTTCGGTCGAAGAGGCGGTGCGTGCCTGAGGTTTGGTGGCCGGGGGAGATTGTTGACGGCGAGCGCGACAGCCAGCATGACGAGCGCGCCCAGCACCGTGGTGACCACGTAGTAGTAGCCGGCCTCCACCACCTTCCCCGAAGCCAACACGGCTATGATCGCGCTCGCTCCTGCACGCGTGCCACACGACGTCAGTTCCCTGGCGTGCATTCATTCACTCTGTTGCGGGAGAACGCACCTCCGGGCGGGTGCAGCGTGCAGGTGAGCTGCATGACGGCGATCGATATTGAAACGGCCAACGCGGCAGCCAACGGCATTGAGACGTGTGCAAATAGTTTGTGGCATGAGACTGCACACACCGCACACGTCAACACACACACACACACACAACACACACACACACACACGACACACGCACACACAACACACACCATCGCTCGCATGCACACCGCGCACCGCACGTTGTACCTCCGATGAACGAGGAGAGGGCATGTCCGCCCACCAGATTGAGCGGCTGCGAGAGCGGCGAGGTGGGCGCCGCGTACAATAGCACCGCCGTCGCCCCGTAGCTCCCTGCACCCGAGTGTGTGCGGTCATGCGTGTCGTGTGTCGCATGTCGTGTGCGGTCGTGCGTGTGTCGTGTCGTGCGTCAGTCAAAGCCCAGTGGCCGGCGAGGTGGTGAGTCGTGCGTGCCGATGAGGAGGACGACGTCGCCGGGCGAGTAGAGGAAGTCGTCGAGGAGGCCGACGAGGAAGATGCCCAGGAAGGACCCGACGAGCGAGGTGGCGACGACCCACAGCGGCACGCGCCGGCTGGCCAGGCTCGGTCGCCGCTGAGGCTTGCGGCCGGCCCACCGCCGCACGTACTTGCCCGGCCGGCAGGGCAGCACCACCACCCCGCCCCAACTGCTGCTGGTGCTCTCGGCCCGCTCCTTCTACAACAAGTTGTTAAAATAAATAAAAAATACATTTATGCCACATAGTGGAGAGGCCATTTTTACCGGGTGAGCAGGGCGTGCTGGCTGCAGAGGGGTATGCTCATCCATCTTTTTGAAGAAGGACAGCTTTTCTTTTCTTTTCTTTTCTTTTCTTTTCCGTTATAAATAAAAACAAAAAGCAAGCTTTTGGTTGGCTGGTGAGCAAGACACACCAATCTGCAGGGCAGACATTGCTGGTGGCCCAGTCGATCACATGCCGATGGCCCTGCTCCGCTGCAGAGACCAGCACATGTGGTCCCACGGGCAGCCGGCTTGGCCCGCGCCCACTGGAGCAGCTCCAGATATCCGCCCAGCGTCGGCTCACCGCGCCAGACTCCACCACAGCCGCGAGGGGCAGGTGGGTGAACACCAGGCTCACCAACTCCTCCGGCAGCTCGTCGATCGTCGTCGCCAGCATCTTCCTTCAATAAACAGCTATTATTATTTTCATCCAACCATTTTTTTAACTCCATTTTTCACTCCTCAATAGATAAGAATAGATTGTTTGTGATCTGTAATGTACAGAAGGGAGGAGGCAAACATGTGACAAAAGATGAAGGTGAGAGAGGCCGATGCGGAGAGGGCGAGAACTGGAAAAAGCCGCGGCTCAAACGAGCACGTACTCCTCGTCGTCCTCGTCCAGGAGGACGGAGCAGGAGTCGGATCCGCTCCGAGAGGTGGATGGAGAGGAGGTCGAGGAAGAGGGGGAAGACGAGGAAGATGAAGAGGAGGAGGATGAAGAGCCTTTGTACACTGTTTTCTGCTCCGCTATCGAAAAAACGCATGGGTTCGCTCGGCCCAACTGTTGTGGTTGGTTGTGGTGTTAGATAGCCGCAGACAAGAATCGGCTGCTTCACAAAAGCGAGCGGGAAACAGGAAGGAAGGCGGTACCGCGACGGCGTTGAGGCAAAAGTCGTCAAACTCGGCCTGCGAGGAACACAGGAATCCCAGCGCGAGCGAGGGGTCGATGTCGTCGAACGACATGGCCTGGGGAATCTCCATCCGATACGACTGCGGTGTGTCGGAGTGAAGAGACACTGCGCGGTGAGAAACTCATATTTTCTAAAAAAAAGTGGAACGTAAACGTACCTCGATGGGGAACAGAGGGTCGTCGTCCATCTTCACCGTCGGCTGAACAAAGTGGGGGTCCATGTACAGCACTTTGTTGTCTGTGACAAAGACAACAAACGGGAAGAGGATGAGATAGTGGCAAAGAGAACCCGTGACATGAACTATGACACAGATGAAGAGAGAGCAAGAGTGAGAAAGAGAGAAGGTAACACGATACCCTGATAGCCCACGAAGTAGAAGGAGGAGTGGGGCTTGCCGCCGATGACGCCCAGGCATTGGGGGAAGGAGAAGAAGGCCTTGAGAGTGGGAATGTAAATTGGGTTGAGGCATTGGATCCCAAGCCTCACCGGCACCAAAATGATGACTGGATGCCACGTCAGTTCGGCTGCGTCTTGGAAAGAGAGAGAGAGAGAGAGTCAGCACACAATTGCCCGCGCAAAGCGAGTGCGGCTGCTGATGGTGGGCGCAACGTACTAAAGTTGTCGTCGAGCGACTCGCACTCGGATTCGGCGGACGACATGAGCTCGGCGTGGGAACTCGAATAGTCGCCCGCCTCGATGGTGGAGGGCACTCCCGGGTTGCCGTGCGAGTGCCGCATGCTGTCGGTGGAGCTCTCCAGGCCGTCGGTGTCGCCGTCGTGATCGGTGTCGCCGCCGTCGTCGTCGACCCGCAGCGGCGAGTGTTGCGCGGGGCCGTCGGCAGGCTGGACCGCGCACAGCTGATACACCTCCTTTCGGTAGATGATGCCGTCCTTGGGCACATACATCTTCAGACCGTTCGGCGAATGCTCCGTCACCAATAACCTGCGCGTGGCGGCAAAGCGTCAGTGTGTACTAGGCTTGCGTGTGCGTGTGCGGTGGTGTGTGTGCGTGTGCGGTGGTATGGAAGACTACCTGAGCGCTTCGGAGATGGTGGTCGGCTCGAACCAGTCGCCGATCTGTTTGTTAAACTTGCGGAGCCCAATGCGGGCGATGGCGTGGATGGAATAGGGCGAGCGAGACGACGGCTCGTCGGCGAACCATCGCAGCAGCTCTCGGTAGGTCATCATGTTCTCCTCCGCTTGAATGCGCCAATCTTGAATGCATTCGATCGACCACCACGCGAGTGCGTCAGCGATCATCATTGTGTTTTCTCTTCAAAAACAAAAAAGATGGAAGCGTGTACCGCGGCCGAGGTAGTGGGTGATGAGGGCCTGTGCGAGGAGCATTTGACCGGTACGAAGCATGCAGCCCCAGCCCATGTCCGTCACCAGATTCGTTTCCCCGATTGCCGGGAAGTTGCTGCGGTAGGTCAGCCACATGCGCGATCTGTTGCGAGAGAGAGACTATCATCAGCAACATTTCGCTTTCGAACAAGAACACGATCGCAGACGCTGTTGATGATGTCAAGAGAAGAAGCAGTAGCAACGGAGGAAGAAGAAGGCCAACCTGAAATCTGTGAGGAAGGAGCGGATGTGGGCGGGCAGGATCTCGGTGCTGGCTGCTGGTGGAGATGGTTCGGCCTGAATCTCCTCCGTCCAGGGGATGACAGACAGCTTGTTGAAAAAGGTGTAGAGCTGTGGCTTCGCCGCTTGCTGTGTGCGTTGTGGCTGTGGCTGTGGCTGCCGTCTAGCGGCTGCTTGGGCGTAAGCACGATGATGCGTTCAGCCGCTGCAAAACAAGGGCGAATGGTGACGTACTGGTGGACTTTCCCTTGGCACTGACACGCGGGGACGAGCGATAGGTGATGCCCAGCATAACCACGGGCGAGGTGGTGAAGTCTGGCAACGTCTTGCTCACTGCACATGTGGAGATCCGCGTAAGAAGACATCGAGGCTGTTCGTTAGATCTCTAGAGAGGAGGCGGAACGTACTGGGTTTGCAGAGATTGTAGAATTTGGATTTGGTGTTAATGAAGAGATTGTTGAAGGCGAAGGGCTTGCGCATCTTCTTCGCAGGCGACGGCTGTCCCGCCCCAACTGAGGCAGGCACTGGCTCGTCGCCATCGATCACTCTCCATTCTCCTGTGGATGAGGCAGGAGATGAGATGCAAGATCTCGTGTGCTACTCGGATATGAAGATGGAGAGCCTACCCTCAACATCATCGGTCATGGCTGATCTTCCTTGATTGTGCACTGCACCAGATCAAGCCGTAAGGGGATAGGAGACGAACTGAGGGTAGGAGGAGCTGTAGTGCTTGCAGTATATGAAAGAAATGGCGTCCTCGTCTCGGGTCATTCAAATCCGATCGCTTTAGGATTCACTCTTCGTTGTCGGATCTATTGTTCCCTCAAGCGTTGCTCGAACGCTTCCCTGAATCACAAGGCTACGCCGCCTTCTTGTCCAGAAATCCCACCAAAGAAACAGGACAAGCTGCTTCCTTGTTGTGGGTCGTGTCGATCGTGTTTCGGGACTCGCCCCGTCCACCGAACTTTCCTTCGAGCGATCCGCCGTGTTGCTCAGCAGTGAAAAAGCTTTGGGTGCATTCTTTGGATTCCGTTTGAGAGGAATGCTGCGTGCCATGCATAACTGGAGAAGAAAGGGAGAGAAAGAACCTCGATTTCGCCGTTGATCAATCAAAAGTACGAAGTGTAGATAGACGTACGCAAATTGAAATGGGGTGCAACAGCTCGAAGGCCGAAGGTACTTCTTTCGTACGAGGCGAAAGCTCTGGATGCCCAGGTGCTGCATACGACGATCAAGATTTTCTAATTTTTTGTCAATTAGATATCCAGCAATCTCGTGACCGAAGGCCCGCTGGTGGCGCCCAGGGTGCGGCCAAGGGCGGTAGCGGTGGATCGCGTCCCATCGGCGCCCCTCCCACACCGGCCAAGTACGCCTCCTTTTTCAGCTGTTTTGGCCCATTTTGCATCCTATTAATCACATTTGTACATCTTGGCTCATCTCTTTCGCAATCTTTGTACCATTTTGTTTCCTCTTTGCAGGGCCGATGCTGCCATCGCAGCCTCGTACCACGAGAAGCGCGAGGCCGACAGCGACTTCCTCAAGAACCTCGTCGAACGCACATCTCAGTACCGCTACTCTCTGCTCTCTTTTTACACCGCGAAACTTTTGCCCTTCAGATCAACCGCGCTCCTGTGCCTAACATGGCCTGTGGCTGTGCACAACCACAGGAACCTCATCGACGTCTCACAGAGCTCCAACGCCGCCTTCGACTCGGCTGTGGCCCAGTCCCGCCAGAAGGAATACCAGTACGCCGACCACCTTCCAGCCACTCCTCGTCCGCTTGTGCGCGCGTGTGTGGTTTGGCCTAATCGCCGCGCTTCGCTGGGCTGCAGGAGCCGACAAATTCTGAAGAAGACCAACGTCAACACGGCCGCGCTGGACCTCTTCGCGGTGCCCGCGCCCTCCAAGACGGTCTCGTCGCCCGTCAAGGCCCTCTCCCAGCCCACCCTCTCCTCTCACGACAAGGAGCTGGTACCCTCCCCCCCCATCAACTACTTTCCGCAATCAATCCGCTCTCGCGCTGCCTTGTTTCTTCTTCTTCTTGTGACTCACGCAAATCGCGGTGGTTCTCGTCCAGTTGCTCGACGGCGGTGGCGCGCTGGCCTCGGCCTTTGACAAGATCTCGGTGCGGGACTGTGGCGAGCTGGTCGTTTCGTTCGGTTCGGCCACGTAACACGCACAAACCAAAATCTATACAAAAACATTCGGTAATCATGCCCCTCGCCGCAATCACGCACGTTATGTTTGGCGGTTTGGTGGCATAGTCTCGGGCACAGCCCAGATCGCTGATGGTGATGAGATGAAGTCGCCGAAGGAGTAGTCGTCCTCGTCGCACAAGCCCTCGCCAGCTGCAGGCGACGCGGAGGGCGGGGTGAGCGATGAAGAGGTGCCGTCGTCATTGCGGTCGCGCGCCGCACTGCTAGACACCAGCGCCCACTCCGCCTCCTCCTTCTTGCGTGCCTCTGCGCGCGATGTAGAACGCACGAGGTCACATCTCGATCAGAGAGAAAGAAAGAGGCGCTACGCCGTACCTTCGATTGTGAAAGACACGAGATCCACTCCCAGCACTTGATCGACGCACAGCACAGAGTACCGAAGCTGGAAGATGCGTGATGCGTGGTGAGCACGACAGTTGTAACAGTTGCGTCCTAAACAGCGCGCGAGCGTGATGGCGAGGATGGAGGCGGCGGCGCGCACCTGGGCGTCGGCGCCAAAGAAGAACTGAGCGCGTGACGCGACCTTGGCGAAGTGGGTCCCCTTGCATTCGAGCTGGAGGAAGCACGGGGTGCTCTCGCTGTACCCCATCTGCCCTCTGCGCGCTCCCTCCCAGTCAGCCTCTCTTCGCATCTCTCCCGGTGTGTGCGGTGTGTGCGGTGCTGTGCGGTGCTGTGGGTACCTGGTCTGCAATGCATGGTGGAGCTTGTGCTTTTCGTGCAGCGACGAGACACCCAAGATCTGGCTGCCGAGAAGCTCGACCTAGTCGCGATCAGAGATGGGCACAAGTCGTGTGTGTGTGTGTGTTGTGTGTGTGTGTGTGTGTGCTGTGTGTGTGTACCATGGAGAATCCCACAATGCCGCAGAACTGGTGGTTTGCGAACGCGATGTGTCTCTCTGTGCCCTGCGGATGCGCCATAACCACGATCGCCTTTCTGCGCACGGGGGGGGGGGACAATCAGACCAGTGAGCCAAACGGAGACGAGTTGAATCGCGCGCGTAGCCACGTGAGCGTGAGTGAGTGAGTGAGTGAGTGAGTGGGTGAGTGGGTGAGTGGGTGAGTGGGTGAGTGGGTGAACACACAACGCGAGAGGAGTAGGTACTGGATGTCATCGACAACGAAGCGGTCCGCCGGGATGTCGTAGTGTTGGAGGAAGGGGAAGCACCAGAGCATCTCTGGACCCGGTTGACCGTTATCTCCCACCCTCAACCGCTGCTGGGCGCAACTGAACGACGGCGGCGGCGGCGGCGGCGGCGGTGCAGCAAAAACGCCTGCATTGGTGGCGGCTACGCCATAGCGAGAGGCGGCGACGTGCGCCAGCTGGATGCGGAGCTGGACGTTGTCCTCCTCGAGCTGCTCCACGCGTCGCTGCAACTCGACCACCACCACATCGTTGTTGTTGTTGTTGTTGTCTTGCTTCTTCTTCTTCTTCTCCTTCTTCTTCTTCTTCTTCTTCTTCAGCTTCTTCTCCATCTTGGCGGTCATCGCGCGCATGTCCGCCTTGAGCCCGACGATCGTGTTCACCAAAAAGGCCGTCGTCGCGCTGCCCAGGTCTGCAGCTGCCGCCGCACCATCACCCAGTGCGAGCCCCTGTTCGTCGCCGCCCTGATGTCGTCGCCTCTTCTTCGTCGTCGTCGGCCTCGTCATCGGCGCCGCTTCCGGCTCGGGCGGGGGTCGCGGCTGCGGTGGTGGTACAGAGGCGGCGTAGACATGGTCGCCGGCACCACCACCACCGGCGTCGAGAGGGGCCGCCGGCAGGATCTGTACCGTTGGCTGCGCCGTCGTCGGGTGCGGGTGGCGAGGCGGGCGACCGCGCTTGGCGGGCGTCGGCCAGAAGCACTGGTCGGCCATGTTCAACCGCACGCACCGCTCGCACGGCTCAGCTCTAACCATCACCCACCACCACCCACCACCACGCCGCACACAAAGACAGATAAGATGAGCCTCCGCCTCAGAAGGAGACAAGGAAGAAGAGGACCCGCGGGGGGGGGGTACGCCAGGTGTTTGTCACATGCGGCGCGTGCAAGGCGACACAACGCACAGCTCGTGCTCATCTCTCCTCCTTCTCTCCCTCAAGCTTGCGGGAGGTTTGGGGGGGGGTGTAGTTTTGGCCCGACCACAAAACGAAAATCGAAACGAAAAATTGAAAAAGCGAAAGCGAAAAGGACCGAGTTGGTGGGGGGGGGTTCTGAAAGAGAAAGAGTGCGAAGCAAGAGAAAGGGGGACAGTGTCTGTACACACACATGCAGCAGCAGCAGCAAATTACAAGGGGGATGCTGCACCAACCCTTTCCCTTTGGCTTTACTTCTGGAAGCCGCCGGCGCTGCCGGCCTTCTTGGGCATCTTGCGCTTGGCCTGGTCCATGATCTCGGACTGCTTGTAGTAGTGGGGCGCGATCTCGACGAGCCACTCGGGCTCGATCTCGATGATCTGGCGCATGAACTCCTTGGTGGTGAAGACGAGCTCGTGGTAGAGCACCCAGCGCGGGAGCTGCTGGAAGAGGGCCGACGACGGGTGGATCTGGACGCTCTGCTTGTGCTTGAGGGTGCGATAGGCGCCCGATCGCTGGAGCTGGGCCGTGTGGTAGAAGAAGCCGGCCGTGGTGGCCTTGCAGATGGCGACGTGGTCGTCGCCGGCCGAGGTCTGCTCGATCTCGACCCGCTCGAGCAGGCCCTCGAGCTGGTCGCGCACATCGCGCGCCCGCTTCATGCTGCGGAACTGGATGAAGTTCTCGAAGCACCACTGCATCGAGTGGTTGGCCTCCTTCCACTGGTTGTACACGTTGAGCAGCGTCAGGTGGTCCCCGTGGGGCTTGTTGAAGTTGACCCGCGCGTTGTCGGCGTGGACGGCCTTGTCCTTGGGGCGGTAGAAGATCGAGTTGTTGACGTTGAGCATGGCCACGATGCTGAGCATCTCCTCGCTGCACCCGTACTTCTCCGACGCGAGAATGGCCTTGGCCATCATCGGGTCGATCGGGAACTCGGCCATCCGCCGCCCGAGCTTGGTGAGCTCGCCCCGCTCGTTGAGCGCCCCGAGCGCGTAGAGCTCCTCGAGCGCGCGGATGAGCGTCTCGGCCGGCGGCGGGTCCATGAAGTCAAAGTGGATGAGGTCGTTGATGCCGAGGCTCTTGAGCAGCAGCACGACGTTGCCCAGGTTGGTCCGCTGGATCTCCGGTATCGTGTTCTCGTCGAGCTCGTGCCGGAAGGCCCACGCCGTGTAGAGCCGGAAGCACTTGCCGGGCGCCGTGCGGCCGGCGCGGCCGGCGCGCTGCTCGGCCGAGGCCTTGGAGATGGGCGTGACGATCAGGGACTCCATGCCCGTGCGCGGGTTGTAGCTCTTCTGCTTGGAGAAGCCCGGGTCGATGACGTAGGTGATGCCGTCGATGGTGAGCGACGTCTCGGCGATGTTGGTGGCCAGCACCACCTTGCGCGCGCCCGGCGGCGTCGGCTCGAAGATCTTGACCTGCATGTCCGACGGCAGCGTCGAGTAGATCTTGCAGATGATGAGCTCCTTGATCTTCGTCCCCAGCCCGCGCGTGCGCACCGCCAGCACCTCGGCCGCCGTCTCGACCTCCTCCTGGCCCGTGAGGAACACGAGGATGTCGCCCGGCGGCTGGGTGACGTGGATCTGCAGCACGGTCACGATCGACGCGTCGAGGTAGTCGGCCTCGGGCGCCTTGGTGTAGAAGATGTCGACGTTGTACCGGCGGCCGGGAATCGTGTAGATGGGCGCGTCGTCGAAGAAGCTCGAGAACTTCTGCGCGTCGAGCGTCGCGGACGAGATGAGCAGCTTGAGGTCGGGCCGGAAGCGGGCGATGTCCTTCACCAGCCCGAACAGGATGTCCGTGTGCAGCGTGCGCTCGTGCGCCTCGTCGATCATGATCACGTTGTACCCCGACAGATCCGGCTCCGACAAAAACTCCCTGCCGCCGCCGCCGCCGCCGCCCAACAAAAACACGTTAGTTATCGCGTGTCGTGTCGTGTCGTGTCGTGTCGTGTCGTGTCGTGTCGTGTCGTGTCGTGTCTCGTGGAAAGAAAAGAAGAAGAGGGATGGAGCTCTACCTGAGAAGCATGCCGTCGGTCATGTACTTGAGCACGGTGCGGTCGGAGGTGCAGTCCTCGAATCGGATCGAGTAGCCCACCTCGTTGCCCAGCTTGGTGCCGATCTCGTCGGCGACGCGCTTGGCCACCGACATCGCCGCCACGCGCCGCGGCTGCGTGCAGGCGATCTTCTTCCCGCCCGCGCAGTAGCCGTCCTCGTACAGGTACTGCGGGATCTGGGTCGTCTTGCCCGAGCCGGTCTCGCCCACGATGATCAGGATCTGGTGCTCGCGCACGGCCTTGAGCAGGTCCTCCCGGAAGGGGTAGACCGGCAGCGCCTTGCGCGTCTCGGCCAGGGTCTCGGCCAGGGTCTTCTTGACCGGCGGCGGCGCGTCTTCGTCGATCTTGCCCGCCATCATTTCGGCCTGCACGAACTGGATCTGGTCCTCGAACACCAGGTCGTACTGCTTCTCGTCGGCGCTGGCCTTGGCCTTGGCGTCCTTGGCGCCGAATCGGGCGAGGGCGTGCTTGGCCTGGTGCTGCTCCCAGTTGATCTGCTCGTCGACGACCTGCTCGTCCTTGCTCACGTAGCGCGCGTTGAGCACGGCGTTCTTCTTCTTGAGGTCGAGCCGGCCCTGCTCGTCCTCGTAGGCCTCGGGCGGGAGGTAGTGGTCGATCTCGTCGGTCAGCGTGACGCGCTGCTTGGCCAGCTCGAGCAGCTTGCGCTTCTTGGCCATCTCGCGCTTCTCGGCGGCGGTGAGCTCGACGTCGCCGAACAGGTAGAGCTCGTCCTTGAGGTCGTCCTCGATCTCCTTCATCTTCTGCTCCTCGCGCTTCTTGAGGTACTCGATGCGCGATATCCGCCGCGCCTCGTCCAGCTCGGCCTCGTCCATGGCGCGCCGCCGCTCGGCCTCCTCCTCGGCCTTGCGGCTCGCCGCCGACCCGGGCGCCTTCTTCTTCGTCCGCTGCTCGTCCCGCTTCTTGAGCCGCTCCTCGAACTCGCGGATCTCCTGCAGTCCCTCTCCGCCGCGTTCAGCTCCGGCTGCTTCTTCTTTGCGCTCTCCCGCTTGGCCCGCTTGACGGCCGGCTCGTTGTCGTCGTTGTCGCCTTCATCGTCGTCGCTCTCCTGTTTGACCTTCTTTCTGAGGCTCTTCTTCTTGCTGCTGCTGCTGTCGGCCTTGCGCTTGGCGCCGGCGCCTTTCTCGGCCTTGACGCCGGCCTGCTCGTCGTCGTCGTCGAGCACGAGCTTGTACTGTTGGTTCTTGGCCATGACCTGGGCCAGCCGCCGCTCCTCCTCGGCGTAGCGGCTGGTGGTGGCGGCCGTGGCGGAACCGCCGCGGCCTACCTTGGCCCACAGCTGGTTGGCGAACTGTGTAGTCTGCGGCCCGGTCGGGAGGTCCTGGTCGGCCAGCGCTCGCGTCAGCGAACCCACGTCTTTGCTCTTCCGCGCTGCAATGGTTGAGATGATGTTAGCGCGCTGCATGGTAATGCCACAAAATCGAAATAGAATCGTGGTGTAGAAATGGAGAGCAATTTGTAATGATTGTAATTGGGGAATTGCGAGCAGGGCTGAACTGAAAGAATGAAGGATAACAATTGGCAGTGAAGAGGGCGGTGGAAAGAGGAACATACCCAAAGCGATGACATAGTCCACGACGGAGGACTCGGCAAATCCGAGGATGCCGTGTAGCTGATCATTAACCCATGTAGAGAGGGCACGATCCATTTAAATGTGGCTTCCAAGTGAGCAGAAGGATGCCCACGTCTGCAGCTCCTCGTTGGCGAATGCGCAAAGTTTGTGTTGATGTCACGCTGGCCTTCTTGCGCGAACTTTTCCGGCTTTTTCCCTGCCTGCCAGCAAGAAAATGGCAAGAAGAAAAACATTGGTATGTGAAGCATGTTTGGAATTTTCGCAGCGCCGCAATCTTCTCCTTTTGGGGACTTCTTTGGTGGCGAAGATACAACAAAAAAACATAAAAATATAGATCAATAACACGGCACCATTCTGGCCACCTCCCCACTCGAAGTTGGCGATCAAGGCTTCCTTGGCCCAAAAAGAGGAGCAGTTGCCCGCTCCTGCCCGTGGTCCCTGGCTCCCAGGCTCCGTAGGATGCCGTGTGCGCAATCTTGCGATCCAATCCGCAAGCATCCCGGCCGGAGTGCCGGAATGCCAGAAAACCGACCAATGCCGAATTTTTAGGGTGGAAAAAATAAAGGTGAAATTCCGGAACATCAGCTTCGATTCTTTTTTCTTTTTCTCCGTCGCGTGAGCCCGCTCTGCCGACCGCATCTTGACCACAGCCGGCATCGATTGATCGCCTTTGCTTCTACTCGCGATCTCGACCACCCACCCCACACAGAGATGTCGAGTTCTTCAGACTCGGACGAGCCTCCGAAACACGAGGAGGCCTCCCTCAGTAGCGACAACGAAACGAAACAGGCGAAGAGCAGCACCTACAAGAAGAAGAAGTCGAAAGGCAAACACAGCAAGAACAAGGACAAGAAGAAGGGAAAGTCTTCATCGGATGAAGAGTCGTCCGATCACGACGACGAGAATCCGCAAGACAAAACGGCAGCTAGGAGCGCTAAATTCACGACCAGGGTTGACGAGGTTCTTGCGGGCATGGGCGCTGGCAACACCCGCGACGGCCTTACTGACGAAGAAG
>NW_004457288.1:28054-30783 GCF_000313135.1 Acanthamoeba castellanii str. Neff | reverse complement strand
CCAGCTCACCGAAGCTGTCCGCCGCCGCCCCTACGCCGTGGTGCTCTTCGACGAGGTGGAGAAGGCCCACGTGCAGGTCCTCAACATCCTGCTCCAGGTGCTCGACGACGGCCGCCTCACCGACGGCCAGGGCCGCGTGGTCGACTTCTCGAACGTGGTCATCATCCTCACCTCGAACCTGGGCTCCGACATCCTCCTGAAGAGCGTCGACTCCGAGGGCACGCTCAAGGAGTCGGCCCGCGACCAGGTCATGAACGTGGTCAAGATGCACTTCCGGCCCGAGTTCCTCAACCGCATGGACGACATCGTCATCTTCCACCCGCTCTCCAAGAAGCACCTCCACAACATCGTCCGCCTGCAGGTCCTGGCCGTCGGCAAGCGCCTCGAGGACCGCGACATCCACCTCGACATCGACGAATCCGCGCTGGACCTCATCCTCGCCCAGGCCTACGATCCCCTCTACGGCGCCCGGCCTCTGCGCCGCTACCTCGAGAAGCACATCGTCACTCAGGTACGCTTCAGTCTTCACATTCTTCACATGTCGCCTCTCTTTAACATTGTATGTTTGAACAGTTGTCGCGCATGATCATTGCGGGCGAGCTGCTGGACGACAGCATGGTCCACATCACGGCCACCAACGGCAAGCTGACCTTCCGGGTGGGGCCTAACACGGCCGCCACCGCCGACTCAAAAAAAAAGTTCGACCCCCAAACGACTCCGCGACTCAGCGGAATCCCGACCGGATCGAGACGCAGGCCTACTGAGCAGGCCGAAGAGGGCCAGGCTTGATGACGGCGACGGCGATGAGGAGGAAGAGGATTTGATGGACGAGGAGGAGGTTGCCGCGACAGCCGGTGGGAAGAGAGGAAGAGCCGAGGAGCAGAACAGCGCGTTCGAGGCTCACGGTCCGAAGAGCGCGAAGAAGAAGAAGAAGACGACGAGCAAGAAGGATAGCCCGCCGAACAAGAAGAGGAGGAAGGCGTCGGGAGGCAGCAGCGCGAGAGCCAAGTAGTGTGTGTGACCACCCCCACACCGCACGCCGCGATCTGTCAGTAGCTGCCAACCGTTCATCTCCCCTCCACTCCCTGTGTACAGATCTTCTTCTTCGCCAGCACACTTGTGTATAAAACGTTAACCCATCCTTTTTCTCGATCCTACTTGGCCCGCGCTCCACGGCTCGAGCCCGACGGGCAGCGCCGCGCGCTTGACGATGTGCGTGTGCGCACGACACTCACGCGTGGCTGTGGCCGTGTGTGCTGCACAGACTGTGTTTTTTTTTCTGTTTGATCAACGCTCTGCATGCAGAGGGGGGGGGTTACAGGCTGAGGGCGAGGGCGTCTTCTTCCATGCAGGTTCCACTACCTTGCCCACCCACCCAACACCACCTCAACCTCCTTCTGCCAGGCACCAACCACCATGGTGCGATTTTGCCTGCCTTTACTTTTGTTGTTCTTCTTCTTTCTTACACCTTCCGCCACAAGGATGAAGACTCTGACTCGCATCTTTGTGTGTAGAGTTCGACGAACATCAATGCGAGCGGCAACAGCTCCGTTGCGACAGGCGGCAGCCACATTGTTCATCACGGTTCTTACGACCAAAGCGGTGTGATAAACGGCAGCGGTACCGTCAGCGGCGGCGGCGCCGGCAGCATCAACACCAACATCAACTTCACCCTCGTCGCTGGCATCCTCCTCGTTGGGGGGACGCTTTTGGGCCTCTACGTGGCACTGCGCCAGAACCACCAGCACGCCCCCGCCGAGAACGTGTCTGTCTCCCCCTCCTTCTCCTGGTTCTCCTCCTGGAGGAAGTGAAGGCCTTTCCCGTGCAACAAACAAACAAATAAAATACAAATGTAAATAATAATAATTATTATTAGTGCCAAATTACGCAAGTGTTATTACGTGTTTTGTTGGGCCCTACACGTAAGTATGATCACTAGAGGATGGGGGCGGTGGTGGAGGTGGTGGCGGCCCTGGCCGTGGCGGGGTCGACGCCCTCGGAGATGAGCTTGCCCTCCTCCTTCTTGAGCTCGTTGCCCGTGATCGAGCCCTGCAGCTGCTTCAAGGAGCCCTTCAGCCTTTGGCCCATCGTCGGCTTGTGCGGCACCGTCGTCGCCGCCGTCGTGCCCAGCGCGCCCTCCCGCGCCGCCAGCGGCACGTCCCGCGCCACCCCCGTCGCCCCCAGTCCCTGCTCCGCGGGCAGCACGGCCGTCGTGGGAACGGCGACGGGCTCGTGCGCGCGGCCTACAACCGGGATTTGCGGCAGCGGCTTCGACTGGTTGAGCACGCCGGCCGTGTGCGGCAGTGTCGTGGTGGCCACCACGGGCGCGGCGGTTGCCAGGGGAACGGCAGGCGCGGCCCTGGTCATGACGGTGGTGGGTTCGATGATGGGCGGGAGCATGACGGTGTGCTCCTGGTTGATCACCCGCTGCTCGGTCGTCACCTCCGTCTTGATCACCGGCTGAATGTGGTGCACCCGCTCGTGGATGATCGGCTGGATGTGGTGCTCGTGCCGCACCTCGACCGGGTGCTCGACCAAGACCTCCTTCTCGAGCTTGGCCCGGTGGAGCACGCCCTCGGGGCCGGCCCGCTCGACGGCCTCCAGGCCCAGCGGCAGTGCGGCGCGCTCGACCATGGGCTCGAGCATTACGCTGCGGTCGGTCTTGATGTGGGTCTGCTCGGCCGTCACCTCGGTCTTGATGATGGGCTGGATGTGGTGCTCGCCGCTCC
>NW_004457288.1:14406-27929 GCF_000313135.1 Acanthamoeba castellanii str. Neff | reverse complement strand
CTCTCGCTCCACTTCCAGCTGGTCCACGGCCACCCTTACCACGGCCAAGCTGCGGGCAACGCCCACCCGGACGAGTGGGAGGAGCACGTCGTTACGGCGGGCGACTTGGCCCACATTCCCCAGCAGCTCAAGTCCAAGATGATGGCCAAGTTCAAGCACAGCGAGGACGGCAGCGACGACGAGAGCGCCAAGAACGGCGCCGCCAGCGGATCAAGCTCCGCGGTGCCGTCCAAGCGCAGCTCCAGCAACAACCTCACCAGGAACAGCGCCTCAGGCCGGAAAGCCAGCGGCCTGAGCAAGAGCCTCAAGCCCGAGGAGAAGAAGCTCAAGAAGCACAGCGACGAGAGCGACGCCACGAGCGACGACTAAACTACAACGATCAACAACGACTACGGAAACGGCGAATGAGATGAGACAATGAGGGAGGTGGGCTACTCGACGTGGTGAACATAACTTACACCACTTTTTTTTGCACGCGCTCTGAGCCCCACCACCTGTCGTCGCGGAAGACCGCCTCGCCGCCAACCACCATCACATCGTGTAGAGCCGTGCGCTCGTTTTGTCACGAGCACCCCAGCTCTACAAAATGAATGTCTTCAAGCCCACCCCCTTGTACCCTTCTTCAGCGTCGTTGGCGACCCGCTACACTTCCTAATGTCGGCAAAATTGAGAATTCAGGTAAGAGCGCAGGAAATTTAGGCCAACGAGCGGTGAGAGTGGGGCTGAAAGTGGCGGAGGGCGAAGCTGAAGACACCACCATGAGAATGGCGCACGCTACAAGAAGGTGGAAGGCAGCCTGGACTCACCATTTCACCACACCACAACAAGACACCAGCAAGTACCCGAGACGACTGCACTGCAGCTCGAAGGACACAGGAAGAAACCCTTCATTTCAAGAGATTCTGCACATAAATCACACAATCACATAATCATTCTGTAGAATGGCACTCAACCCCAAGTACTGGACCGAGAAGACGGCCGAGGCGGTGTCGAAGGCCAAGGAGCTGGCCGAGGAACACTCACACGTCCAGCTGGCACCCATACATCTCGCCGTAGTGCTGTTTGCCGAGGAGGATGGCCTTGCGCGTAGCATCGCCAACAAGGCTGGTGCGTCGCCCGAGAAGGTCGAGGCCGCCCTGCGCAAGGTCCTCAGTCGACAAGCCACCCAGAGCCCAGCGCCGCCTGAGGTCGGTGCTGGCCAGGCCTTCGTGCGCATGATGCGCGAGGCCACCGAGATCCAGAAGAAGCAGAACGACTCGCATCTCGCCGTCGATCACATCCTGCTCGCTCTGCACACGGACTCAGACGTTGCCGGCGCCCTGAACGAGTGCGGCCTGGACAAGAAGAAGCTCGAGATGGCCGTTCGCGAGGTCGAGGCGGCCGACGAGTAGACAGCAAGAACGCCGAGGAGACCTACGAGGCCCTCATGAAGTATGGTCACGACCTCGTCACCAGCGCCGAGCAGGGCAAGCTCGACCCAGTCATCGGTACCTCTTCCTACCCTCTACTCACGAAGATCTTCACTCCGACTTGCTTTACATCTGTGCACATCTCGTTTCTCACATCTCCTGTTTTTTCTTGTGCTGCACGACAGGTCGAGACGACGAGATCAGGCGAGTCATTCGCGTGCTGTCCCGACGTACGAAGAACAACCCGGTGCTCATCGGCGAGCCCGGCGTGGGTAAGACCGCCATCGTGGAGGGCCTCGCACAGCGTATCGTGCGCGGCGACGTGCCGACCAACCTCCAGGACCGCCGCGTCATCGCGCTCGACATGGGCGCGCTCGTGGCCGGCGCCAAGTACCGCGGCGAGTTCGAGGAGCGACTGAAGGCTGTGCTCAAGGAGGTCAAGGAGGCCGAGGGCAAGATCATCCTCTTCATCGACGAGATCCACCTCGTGCTGGGCGCCGGCAAGGCCGAGGGCGCCATGGACGCGGCCAACCTGCTCAAGCCCATGCTCGCCCGCGGCGAGCTGCGCTGCATCGGCGCCACCACCCTGGCCGAGTACCGCAAGCACGTGGAGAAGGACGCCGCGTTCGAGCGGCGCTTCCAGCCGGTCTACGTCGGCGAGCCCAGCGTCGAGGACACCGTGAGCATCCTGCGCGGGCTCAAGGAGAAGTACGAGGCCCACCACGGCGTGCGCATCATGGACTCGGCCTTGATCATGGCGTCCCAGCTCGCCGCCCGCTACATCACCAACCGCTTCCTGCCCGACAAGGCCATCGATCTGATTGACGAAGCCTGCGCCAACACCCGCGTGCAGCTCGACTCGCAGCCCGAGGTGATCGACCAGCTCGAGCGCCGCCGTCTCAGGCTCGAGGTCGAGCTCACCGCCATGGAGAAGGAGTACAAGGAATCGAAGGACAAGGCCACCGAGCAGCGCATCGAGAAGATCAAGGAGGAGCTGTCGCGCATCAAGGAGGAGATCAGCCCGCTCAAGGCGCGCTACGAGCAGGAGAAGGGCGCGCTCGACGAGATCCGCACGCTCAAGAAGCGACTCGAGGACCTCAAGCTCAAGGCCGACGCCGCCGAGCGACGCAAGGACCTCGCCACCGCCGCCGATCTGCGCTACGGCGCCGTGCCCGAGCTCGAGAAGCGGATCGCCGCCCTCGAGCGCCAGAAGGAGCAGGCCGACGCCTCACGCAAGGCCGATAACAAGCTCTTCTCCGAGGTGGTCGGCCCCGAGCAGGTGGCCGAGGTCATCTCGCGCTGGACCGGCATCCCCGTGAGCAAGCTCAACCAGACCGAGAAGCAGCGCCTGCTTCATCTCGCCGAGCACCTCCACGAGCGCGTCGTGGGCCAGGAGGAGGCCGTCGACGCCGTCGCCGAGGCCATCCTGCGCTCGCGCGCCGGCCTGTCGCGCCCGCACCAGCCGCTCGGCTCGTTCCTCTTCCTGGGCCCTACCGGCGTGGGCAAGACCGAGCTGGCCAAGGCCCTCGCCCACGAGCTCTTCGACGACGAGAAGAACATGGTCCGCATCGACATGTCCGAGTACATGGAGCAGCACTCCGTGGCCCGGCTCATCGGCGCCCCGCCCGGCTACGTGGGCCACGACGAAGGTGGCCAGCTCACCGAAGCTGTCCGTCGCCGCCCCTACGCCGTGGTGCTCTTCGACGAGGTGGAGAAGGCCCATGTGCAGGTCCTCAACATCCTGCTCCAGGTGCTCGACGACGGTCGCCTCACCGACGGCCAGGGCCGCGTGGTCGACTTCTCGAACGTGGTCATCATCCTCACCTCGAACCTGGGCTCCGACATCCTCCTGAAGAGCGTCGACTCCGAGGGCACGCTCAAGGAGTCGGCCCGCGACCAGGTCATGAACGTGGTCAAGATGCACTTCCGGCCCGAGTTCCTCAACCGCATGGACGACATCGTCATCTTCCACCCGCTCTCCAAGAAGCACCTCCACAACATCGTCCGCCTGCAGGTCCTGGCCGTCGGCAAGCGCCTCGAGGACCGCGACATCCACCTCGACATCGACGAATCCGCGCTGGACCTCATCCTCGCCCAAGCCTACGATCCCCTCTACGGCGCCCGGCCTCTGCGCCGCTACCTCGAGAAGCACATCGTCACTCAGGTACGCTTCAGTCTTCACATTCTTCGCAACATGTTGCCTATCTTTAACATTGGCGAATCTATGTATGTGTGTATGTGTGTTACCAGTTGTCGCGCATGATCATTGCGGGCGAGCTGCTGGACGACAGCATGGTCCACATCACGGCCACCAACGGCAAGCTGACCTTCCGGGTGGGGCCTAACACGGCCGCCACCGCCGACTCAAAAAAAAAAGTTCGACCCCCAAACGACTCCGCGACTCAGCGGAATCCCGACCGGATCGAGACGCAGGCCTACTGAACAGGCCGAAGAGGGCCAGGCTTGATGACGGCGACGGCGATGAGGAGGAAGAGGATTTGATGGACGAGGAGGAGGTTGCCGCGACAGCCGGTGGGAAGAGAGGAAGAGCCGAGGAGCAGAACAGCGCGTTCGAGGCTCACGGTCCGAAGAGCGCGAAGAAGAAGAAGAAGAAGACGACGAGCAAGAAGGATAGCCCGCCGAACAAGAAGAGGAGGAAGGCGTCGGGAGGCAGCAGCGCGAGAGCCAAGTAGTGTGTGTGTGTGACCACACCCACACCGCACGCCGCGATCTGTCATTACCTGTCAACCGTTCATCTCCCCTCCACTCCCTGTGTACAGATCTTCTTCTTCGCCAGCACACTTGTTTATAAAACGTTATCCCATCATTTTTCTCGATCCTGCTTGGCCCCGCGCTCCACGGCTCGAGCCCGACGGGCAGCGCCGCGCGCTTGACGATGTGCGTGTGCGCACGACACTCACGCGTGGCTGTGGCTGTGGCCGTGTGTGCGCTGCACAGACTGTGTTTTTTTTTCTGTTTGATCAACGGCCTGCAGGGGGGGGGGTTACAGGCTGAGGGCGAGGGCGTCGACCAGCTCCGGAGCTAGTTCGGGGCACGCCTTGACGAGGCTGGCCAGGCCAGCCGGGCGGGTGTGCAGCGGAGGGAGCTCCGGCTTGTCGGGTCCGAGCAGGCTCGGTTCTTGCGCGGCCAAGGAGCGGAGCTGGAGAACATTCGCGAGTCTGAGACACGACCTCAGCTGTTCTCCTTTGCCGGCGTCCGGGGGCGCCAACTTCCAGTCCTGCCCACCACCACGCCCCCAATAACAACCCACACATGTGGGTGGGTGTGAGTAGATCCCGTCGTGTTGCTGCGACCGCGCAAAGAGAGGGGGAAACCTCGAGGGTCAGTTCCCTGGACAGCGCCTTCCAGTGCTCCGTTTTGCTCCCTGCACGATCGAAGAGCTCTTCGAGGACCTACCCAAATACCACCACCACCACCACCATACGCCACCACCACGCCAAGGTACCACAACAACGACGACGAAGATGCCGCAGTTATGGTGGTGGGACTTAGCTGCGGTGGACAAAGCAACGTCGCCTACGGCAACAGCTCCGTTGTCACCACCACCGCAGGGAGTGGGTGGAATTGGCCACGGCGCATCTGAATGTCGAATTTATCGGAAACAGGCCTGTTGCGTGGCACGTTGAAAAAAGTGGTTTTTTTATTCGGCACCATACAACTTGCGCCAAACAACTACCTTGCCCACCCAACACCAACAGCTCTGTTGCGACGGGCGGCAGCCACATCGTTCATCACGGTTCTTACAACCCGAGTGGTGTGATAAACGGCAGCGGTACCGTCAGCGGCAGCAACAACACCAACATCAACTTCACCCTCGTCGCTGGCATCCTCCTCGTTGGGGGACGCTTTTGGGCCTCTACGTGGCACTGCGCCAGAACCAGCAGCACGCCCCCGCCGAGAACGTGTCTGTCTCCCCCTCCTTCTCCTGGTTCTCCTCCTGGAGGAAGTGAAGGCCTTTCCCGTCAACAAACAACAAATAAATACAAATGTAAATAAAAATAATAAGAATAAATAATCGTCCCACCACCATAATCGTGCAATGACGTAAGTGTTATTACGTGTTTTTGCTGGCCCTACACGCAAGTATGATTAGAGGATGGGGGCGGTGGTGGAGGTGGTGGCGGCCCTGGCCGTGGCGGGGTCGACGCCCTCGGAGATGAGCTTGCCCTCCTCCTTCTTGAGCTCGTTGCCCGTGATCGAGCCCTGCAGCTGCTTCATGGAGCCCTTCAGCCTCTGGCCCACCGTCGGCTTGTGCGCCGCCGCCGTCGTGCCCAGCGCGCCCTCCCGCGCCGCCAGCGGCACGTCCCGCGCCACCCCCGTCGGCCCCAGTCCCTGCTCCGCGGGCAGCACGGCCGTCGTGGCCGTCGTGGGAACGGCGACGGGCTCGTGCGCGCGGCCTACAACCGGGATTTGCGGCAGCGGCTTCGACTGGTTGAGCACGCCGGCCATGTGCGGCAGTGTCGTGGTGGCCACCACGGGCGCGGCGGTTGCCAGGGGAACGGCAGGCGCGGCCCTGGTCATGACGGTGGGTTCGATGATTGGCGGGAGCATGACGGTGTGCTCCTGGTTGATCACCCGCTGCTCGGTCGTCACCTCCGTCCTGATCACCGGCTGGATGTGGTGCACCCGCTCGTGGATCACCGGCTGAATGTGGTGCTCGTGCCGCACCTCGACCGGGTGCTCGACCAAGACCTCCTTCTCGAGCTTGGCCCTGTGGAGCACGCCCTCGGGGCCGGATCGCTCGACGGCCTCCAGGCCCAGCGGCAGTGCGGCGCGTTCGACCACGGGCTCGAGCATTACGCTGCGGTCGGTCTTGATGTGGGTCTGCTCGGCCGTCACCTCGGTCTTGATGATGGGCTGGATGTGGTGCTCGCGCTCGTGGATCACCGGCTGGATGTGCCGCTCGTGCCGCACCTCGACCGGGTGCTCGACCACCACCTGCCTGTCCACCCGCGGCGCGTGGATGATGCCCTCCGCCGCCACGCGCTCCACCGCCTCGAGCCCAGCGGGCAGCGCGGCGCGCTCGACGATGGGCGCGTGCATGACGTTGCGGTCCTGTTCGATGATGGGCCGCTCGGTGGTGGCCTGGGTCTTGATGATGGGCTGGATGCGGTGCTCGCGCTCGTGGATGATGGGCTGCACGTGGTGCTCGCGCCGCACCTCGACCGGCCGCTCGTTGACCACCAGCGTCTCCACCCGCGGCGCGTGGATGATGCCCTCCGCCGCCACGCGCTCAACGGCCTCGAGGCCGGCGGGCAGCGCGGCGCGCTCGACCATGGGCGCGAGCATGACGTTGCGGTCCTGCACGATGAACGGCTGCTCGGTGGTGGCCTGGGTCTTGATGATGGGCTGGATGCGGTGCTCGGTCTCGTGCACGATGGGCTGGATGTGGTGCTCGCGCTTGACCTCGAGCGTGCGCTCGTTGACGATCTCCTTCTCGAAGAGGGGCGCGTGGCGGATGACCTGCTCGGGCTCGTGCACCACGCGGTCGGCCAGCGACAGGCCCTGCATCGGCACGACGGGCACGGCGGCGGTGTGGACAACGGGCGCGCCCTCGCGGGCCAGGGCCTCGGCTGTGGTGGTGGTGGTGCCGAGGCCGGTGCCGGTGGTGACGGGCACGGAGGTGGCGGCGTGCTTGTCGGTGGAGTGTCGCCGGCCGAAGAGGTGGTGCTCCTCGTGCTTGGCCGCCTTCTCCTCGTGCTTGGCCGCCTTTCTCTCGTGATGCGACATTTTCTACTGCGTGCAGAACACAACGGCACATTCCAAACACATTCTTGTAAGTGCGTGTGCGTGTGTCATGGGCGTGTGCGGTTAATGCCTGTCGTGTGCGCTCAACAACGACGACAATCCACAGGAACCAAGTTGGAGGTGGGCGAGAGAGCCGAACCTGGGTGATGTGGCGCGTGTGGTTGGTGTTGGGAGTGGGGATGAGGTTGAGGGTTCTGGGTTTGAGTATGAGAATGGAAGGGAAAGGGTGGGTGGCCTTTAGGCACGTGGGCCAGAGGGTCGGGCGCCCATCGCTGCAGATTCGGCCCGGTTGGGGGTGAAATGCGGTGGAAAGCGCGATCCCACCTCGCACCGGTCGTGGGTGGTGGACAGGAGTGGCGTGTGACGTCACCTTGTCCGGACAATAAAAAGGTTTTGGCCTCGGGGTCGGTTCAGCGAATTAACAACTTGAGATGGGGGAGTAAAGGCTCCGACGCTGCCTGGCAAAAGGGCAAAAAAGTGTAGAAAAACAGATCGATTCCAACCAGCCAATCGAAGACGTGCCATTTGAATTTCCGGAATCCGTCGACACAAAGATCATTGCCTTTCTGAGCCTTGTTTCGAGCGAACGACAGTCGACAAATAGTCAACCCCTGGTAGGCGGAGGGAGGTGATTGGTTGCAAACGCCTGCTCCGAATGGCACCTTGGCCGACCAACGCGTTTTGCTAAAACAAGCCTCAAATGTCGGGGGATACTGACTCACTCCGGTTGGCTCTCGGTGACCAGATGTCGACCCAACACCAACCAAGCCCCGGTGCAGATCAACCACGAGCACCACATCCAGCCGGTGATCCACGAGCGGGTGCACCACATCCAGCCGGTGATCAAGACGGAGGTGACGACCGAGCAGCGGGTGATCAACCAGGAGCACACCGTCATGCTCCCGCCCATCATCGAACCCACCGTCACCATCGCGGCCCCCGCTGGCGGGCTCCACTACGCGAAGCCGCTGCCTCAAATTCCAGTCGTCGGCCGCGCCCTGGCAACGGAGGAGCGGCTGATGGGCCACCGCGGGACCACTCCGGTGATGAGGGACGTGCCGCTGGCGGCGCGGGAGGGCGCGCTGGGCACGACGGCGGCGCATAAGCCCACGATGGGCCAGAGGCTGAAGGGCGCCGTGAAGCAGCTGCAGGGCTCGATCACGGGCAACGAGCTCAAGAAGGAGGAGGGCAAGCTCATCTCCGAGGGCGTCGACCCCGCCACGGCCAGGGCCGCCACCACCTCCACCACCGCCCCCATCCTCTAGTGTAATGAAGCTCCTTTTCTGTTCCTTCATTGATTGGTGTGATGTTGCTATGCTCTACACCACGCTGCGCACCAGTTTGTTAAAGAATTTTACAGGCTGCTGGCCTTGGTTGAAGAAGGAGAAGCAGGTACCACCATGGACCAGGTCCTGATGGAAGGAAGCCTGGATTCTTTGCACTGACAAGGTAAGTGACATTACTCTATGGCGCTGGCTCACGTGATCCTGGTTGTCGGCTTAGAGGTGACAGCTGAGATGCTGTGGTTCCGCCCAAGGAGCATGACCACCGACCAAAGAGATACCCTTCGGCTGGAACTGACAAGTGTGCTCCTGAAGCGGTCCCAGTTGATTCCTTACCTAAAGTGGTAAGAGCTGTTTGTGCATCTGTATCTGGAGGATCCACTGTCAGGGGTGGCCGCTGTCTTCCATTCCACTATCACCCATGCTGAGCTTCACACCACCCACTCGGGTAATTCCTACTACCTCCATCTAATTGATGATGAAATTGTGGGTGCCCACCACTCCATCTGTGGTGGTGGTATTTTGGTAGGACCTCGAAGTGCTCTTCGAGCAGGCAAGAAGCAAAACGCAGCACTGGAAGGCGCTGTCCAGGGAACTGACGAGGTTTCCCCCCCTCTCTGCACGGTCGCTGCAACATGTGCTCCTCACGTGTGTTATAGCGTGTGGGTGTGATGAGTATCAAATATAGAGTGGCTCAACAGTCATATACAACATCTCTATACATTACTAGCTTCCCTCAACACAGCATTCACACTCTTGTTTGGCCTCACATCAAGAGATTCTCTGCACATCTATATAGAGCCACTCTATATTGGACCACAAGTTCCAATTGATACTGGTGAGTTGAGGTTCCCAGGGCATCCATCAGGACTCCAGCCAACACATCAACCAGGTAGGTTGGCCTCCCAACCATGGAGGAGGTAGAATGGGGAGTCCTGTGTGGCCTCATGCATGCTTGTGCAGTATGCAAACAGCACATAGGGCATGTAGAGGTCCCAGTTGTCCTGCTTCTTGTTGGTGACCTTTGCCAACAGACCTTTGAGTGGCCCAAGGTCTTTGTGTTGCCAAGGCTGAGTGTGCTGTTGAAGTGTTTGACCAGGCTGTCTGTCTGGGGGAGGTAAGGTGCTGTGTTCACCTTTTTCACCCAATAACTCATTGACCTCCTTGAGCACCTTGCTCAAGAACTGTTGCCCTTGGTCCAAGAGCAGTGCCTCAGGCGCCCCATGCCAACACACAACCTCCTCTATGAACACCTTGGCCACCAAGATCTCATTGCTCTCCTCCTCCTTCTCTGCCTCCTCGCCCTCCTCTGCTTCATCTTCCTCCACCACCATGTTGCTCTCCATCTCCTTGCCACCCTTGACCAACATGCCACTCTCTGTCACTGTGCCACTCACCACCACCTGGCCACCCTTGACCACTGCACCACTCTCCACCACCTCCACCACCTGGCCGCTCTTGACTGATATGCCACTCTCTGTTGCCACACTGCTCACCACTGCCCAGCCGCCCTTGACCACTGCGCCACTCTCCATCACCTGGCTGCCCTTGACCAACATGCCACTCTCCATCACCACACTGTTCCCAGACGCCTTGCCACCCTTGACCAACATGCTGCTCTCCATCACCACACCACTCCCAGCCATCTTGTCCTGGGGCCTCCATCCCACCAGCCCACAGTTGGGGTCATAGTGCATCCATCCCCCAGCTGCACAACCTCACATGGTCATACCCACCACCACATCTCATCCAGTACCTCCACTTCTTCTTGACCCTTCTTCCATGGCATCAGCTCCTAGCACCCCTACACAGGTTTTCATTCACCCATGCCCTTTTTTCATTGTTTATGTGTATGTTATGAAATATATCACTTACTCTCAAAATCAACAGCAGTCTCAGCTCTCCACAACCCCTCACTTGGAACCATTGCACAAGAGAAAGCATTGAGATCATGAGGATACTGACACCCACGCCCACAGACACAGCAGTGCCCACAATGACTGCCACAAGCACAGCTGTGGATTGTGACACAAGTGCCACAAGAGCAGGAGCCAGCAGGAGCTGGAGCAGGGACAGAAGCCACAACTCTGACATTGACCAATTGCCTGACCTTGGGTCACTTTCCCCTTTCCACTCTGGTTCTGATGTGGATAGGAGTGAATACTAAACTCTGTCTTTCCAATCTTTCCAACTTTTAAAATAAACTCCTTTGTTCACTTCCCAATTCATGAAAAAAAGCTTCCTCCTCTAGGTGTGTGCTCAATGACAATTGCCACCATGCCAATAAGATAAAGAACACTGGCTACCCCAGTAATCCTCACATTATGCCAACCACACCAAACTAATTTGACTTTGACTGCTGGCCCAGTCACAGTATCACATCTCTCATTATGATGGAATTTTGATCTGCCATATCTCAAGATGCATCCAATTTTGTCATGTTATAAAACCATTTTTGTGTTATCAAAACCATTTTTATGAGCTTAAACTCACAAACAAAATCACTTTTCAAAATGACTGGACCTCTCATTTCAAATGACCACAAGTTCTGGGTTCATGACATGCACATAGGCTGTCATGTGACCCTTGCTCCACAATACCCAGCAGAGACTGTGTGCCACCACTGCTCCTGACTTTGTCAGCTCCTTGTCAGCCTCCTCCTCCACCAGGAACACTCATGTGTCTCTGACATCCCCCACAACCACACAGCAGACAAAGACTGCCACACATAGCAGAATAGTCACACCAGCCACTACTTGCATGGAGACCCTGCCCTCATCCACCATCATAGACATGGGCACATCCATGCCCACCACCTGCACAACTTGCCAATCATAGTCCAGGCTGATGGCCCCAAATCAGTGCAGGGCATCATTGCCCCATTGAACTGACTTGACTGTCCACCAGCTGAACTCACCTTTGTTGTCCCCTTCTTGGTAACCTCTCCCACCTCTTCATCCTCTCCACCTTCAACCTCCTCCTCCTCCTCTTCCTCCTCCTTGCTAACCTTTGCTTCTGCCTCAACTGGCAGCTTGCCCTTCACCTTCTTAGACATCAAGTAGCCATTGTTGCCAATGTGATGAGTATCATATATAGAGAGTGGCTCTATATAGATGCACAGAGAATCTCTTGATGTGAGGCCAAACAAGAGTGTGAATGCTGTGTTGAGGGAAGCTAGTAATGTATAGAGATGTTGTATATGACTGTTGAATCAAGAACAACCATTCCCACCCCTTTGCCTCTTTTTCCCCATCGCGTGCACTGCTGTATGTCAATGGCTTTCCTGTGCTCCTGAACTCCAGATTGACATCCTTGAATTGTTGCCGCCCACCCTCTTAAGGCCGCCTATTAAAGCTGGATGCTATCAGCGTCACATGGGCAGGACTGGAAGTTGGCGCCCCCAAACGCCATCGGTGCTGTGGTACATACGCCAACATCTTTACCGTTGGGCCGTGTGGTCACCTGGACAACACTAAACACTACACTACCAACGACATGGCTTTACAGCCCAAGCGCGCAGAGGAGATGCTGCAGCCTGAGCTGTTCGACTTGGGCGACTTTGCCAAGTATGCAGTGGTCAGCTTACAGCGCAGATCAGGTGCGGAAAAAGGCCGTTTGGTGTCACGACTGATTGGCACACATGTCATGCAGGCTCTACCACGGAATCTCAAGGCTGCTCGATTGCAAGAGGCAGCCTCTGGACGAAGCGACCACCACAAACTTGATGCGGCTCCAGGTATGAGTGCATTCCGGAGCGCCAACCCCGGCTCTGCGTCGTTCACCACGCGTGGGCTAATGCTATCAGCGACGCTGCAGGAACGGCTGAATGCCTGGACACGGGTGGCCTACGACACCGCGCTCACCGAGGCGGGTTTGTTGTTCCATCCCTCCGGGATGCGTTCCTCGAGTGCCAAAGGAGAACAGCTGAGGTCGTGTCTCAGACCCGTGAATGTTCTCCGGTTCCGCTCCTACTTGGCCGCCAAAGAACCGGGCCTGCTCGGACCCGACAAGCCGGAGCTCCCTCCGCTGCACACCCGCCCGGCTGGCTTGGCCAGCCTCGTCAAGGCGTGCCCCGAACTCGCTCCGGAGCTGGTCGACGCCCTCGCCCTCAGCCTGTAAGCCCGCAGGCCATGGATCAAAACACAAACACATTTTACACACCCACACCACTTGTTTGTTACGTAGAAGGGGCAACGTGTCGATCAATTTTATATCATCAACAACCCCAAAACGTGCTCCGCCCATACCAGTCCGACCACCTGACCCACCACCACGACTACTGCGGGTTGGTGAAGAAGCTCATCTTGGAGGGGGGCACCAGGGAGGCCGGAAGCATCTCGAACGGAATCGGATTCTCGGGCGACTTCTTCGCAATCTCGCACAGCCTGTGCAGCGCACACACGGCCACAGCCACAGCCACGCGTGAGTGTCGTGCGCACACGCACCACCGCTCACACACACACACACACACACACACACACACACACACACACACACACACACACACACACACGCCGCACAGCGCGCACACGAAAGAGATGGGAGAAGGGCCGGACGGTACCGCAGGGCGATGGCGAACTCGTCGAGGTCGAGCTTGCCGTCCTTGTCGATGTCGGACAGGGTCCACACCTTGCGCAGCACGCCCGTGGCCACGCCCGTCTCGACCAGCGCCGTCTTGACCTGCGCGCCGCTGAGCTTGCCAGCCTGCGGGTTGAGCATGAGGAACTGGCGCTCGTAGGCCGCCTTCTCCCGCTCGCGGATCACGTAGTCCTCGTCCTCGGGCTCGTCCTCGAACGGGTTGTCGTCGCCGCCGGCGCCGCCGAACGGATTGGACTGCTGTCGCTGAAGTGGCGGCGCTGGCTCCTCCTTCTTCGGCGGCGAGATCATTGCCATCAACCGAGGAATGTCGATACCTGTGCGTGCGTGCGTGTCATGTGCGTGAGTGCGGGACCAACAGAAAGAATGAAAAACAGAGAAACAGAATTCTTAGGTACGGACCCAGAACATCGTCGATGCGGGAGACAAGCTTCTCGTCGAGGCTTGGCGAATGTGTCAAAATCGT
>NW_004457288.1:12086-14382 GCF_000313135.1 Acanthamoeba castellanii str. Neff | reverse complement strand
CGATGATGGTGGTGGCGGTGGTGGCCTCGGTCTTGATGATGGGCTGGATGCGGTGCTCGCGCTCGTGGATGATGGGCTGCACGTGGTGCTCGCGCCGCACCTCGACCGGCCGCTCGTTGACCACCAGCGTCTCCACCTTGGGCGCGTGGATGATGCCCTCCGGCCCCACCCGCTCGACGGCCTCGAGGCCGGCGGGCAGCGCGGCGCGCTCGACCATGGGCGCGAGTATGACGTTGCGGTCCTGCACGATGACGGGCTGCTCGGTGGTGGCCTCTGTTTTGATGATGGGCTGGATGCGGTGCTCGGTCTCGTGCACGATGGGCTGGATGTGGTGCTCGCGCTTGATCTCGAGCGTGCGCTCGTTGACGATCTCCTTCTCGATCAACGGCTCGTGGCGGATGACCTGCTCGGGCTCGTGCACCACTCGGTCGGCCAGCGACAGGCCCTGCATCGGCACGACGGGCACGGCGGCGGTGTGGACGACGGGCACGACGGGCACGGCGGCAGTGTGGACGACGGGCGCGCCCTCGCGGGCCAGGGCCTCGGCTGTGGTGGTGGTGCCGAGGCCGGTGCCGGTGGTGACGGGCACGGCAGTGGCGGCGTGCTTGTCGGTGGAGTGTCGCCGGCCGAAGAGGTGCTTCTCCTTGTGCTTGGCCGCCTTCTCCTCGTGCTTGGCCGCCTTTCTCTCGTGATGCGACATTTTCTACTGCGTGCAGAACACAACGGCACATTCCAAACACATTCTTGTAAGTGCGTGTGCGTGTGTCATGGGCGTGTGCGGTTAATGCGTGTCGTGTGCGCTCAACAACGACGACAATCCACAGGGACCAAGTTGGAGGTGGGCGAGAGAGCCGAACCTGGGTGATGTGGCGCGTGTGGTTGGTGTTGGGAGTGGGGATGAGGTTGAGGGTTCTGGGTTTGAGTATGAGAATGGAAGGGAAAGGGTGGGTGGCCTTTACGCACGTGGGCCAGAGGGTCGGGCGCCCATCGCCGCAGATTCGGCCCGGTTGGGGGTGAAATGCGGTGGAAAGCGCGATCCCACCTCGCACCGGCCTGAGGTGGTGGTCGTGGGTGGTGTACAGGAGTGGCGTGTGCCGTCACCTTGTCCGGACAATAAAAAGGTTTTGGCCTCGGGGTCGGTTCAACGAATGAACAACTTGAGATGGGAGTAAAGGCTCCGACGCTGCCTGGCAAAAGGGCAAAAAAGTGTAGAAAACCAGTTCGATTCCAACCAGCCAATCGAAGACGTGCCATGTGAATTTCCGGAATCTGTCGACACAAAGAACATTGCCTTTCTGAGCCTCGTTTCGAGCGAACGACAGTCGACAAATAGTGAACCACCTGGTGGGCGGAGGGAGGGATTGGCTGGTTGCATACAAACAAGTTTTCTGCAGGCCACTCAACTCCTGCTCCGAAGTGGCGCCTTGGCCGACCAACGCAAACAGGCCTTAAATGTCGGGGGATACTCCCGGCCTGACTCACTCCGGTTGGCTCTCGGTGACCAGATCTCGACCCAACACCAACCAAGCCACTGGTTCAAAAGGCACGCCCTCCCCCTCCATTCTCATACTCAAACTCAGAACACAAAACCAACCACCTCCACCACAATAAGTTCAACAACACTTCGGACCACCACCACCATGTCGTCCCACCACCACGAAAAGAAGGCCCTCAAGCACCAGGACAAGGCCCGCAAGCACCAACACAAGGACAAGCACCACTCACATTCCAAGCATTCCCATCACGACAAGCACCACCTGGGCACCGTCCTCGGCGCCACCACCCTGGCCCGCGAGGGCGCGCCCGTCGTCCACACCGCCGCCGTGCCCGTCGTGCCCGTCGTCCACACCGCCGCCGTGCCCGTCGTGCCGATGCAGGGCCTGTCGCTGGCCGACCGCGTGGTGCACGAGCCCGAGCAGGTCATCCGCCACGCGCCGTTGATCGAGAAGGAGATCGTCAACGAGCGCACGCTCGAGGTCAAGCGCGAGCACCACATCCAGCCCATCGTGCACGAGACCGAGCACCGCATCCAGCCCATCATCAAAACAGAGGCCACCACCGAGCAGCCCGTCATCGTGCAGGACCGCAACGTCATGCTCGCGCCCGTGGTCGAGCGCGCCGCGCTGCCAGCCGGCCTCGAGGCTGTCGAGCGCGTGGCGCCGGAGGGAATCATCCACGCGCCCAAGGTGGAGACGCTGGTGGTCAACGAGCGGCCGGTCGAGGTGCGGCGCGAGCACCACGTGCAGCCCATCATCCACGAGCGCGAGCACCGCATCCAGCCCATCATCAAGACCCA
>NW_004457288.1:0-12047 GCF_000313135.1 Acanthamoeba castellanii str. Neff | reverse complement strand
GAAGTCGTCGTAGAGCACCCGGTGCAGATCAACCACGAGCACCACATCCAGCCGGTGATCCACGAGCGGGTGCACCACATCCAGCCGGTGATCAAGACGGAGGTGACGACCGAGCAGCGGGTGATCAACCAGGAGCACACCGTCATGCTCCCGCCCATCATCGAACCCACCGCCACCGTCGCGGCCCAGGCTGGCGGGCTTCACTACGCGAAGCCGCTGACTCAAATTCCAGTCGTCGGCCGCGCCCTGGCAACGGAGGAGCGACTGATGGGCCACGGCCACCGCGGGACCACGCCGGCGATGAGGGACGTGCCGCTGGCGGCGCGGGAGGGCGCGCTGGGCACGACGGCGGCGACGACGGTGCCGCACAAGCCGACGATGGGCCAGAGGCTGAAGGGCGCCGTGAAGCAGCTGCAGGGCTCGATCACGGGCAACGAGCTCAAGAAGGAGGAGGGCAAGCTCATCTCCGAGGGCGTCGACCCCGCCACGGCCAGGGCCGCCACCACCTCCACCACCGCCCCCATCCTCTAGTGTAATGACATTTACTTGCGTGTAGGGCCAGCAATACAACAGTTTTTCTTTCCTTTTTTTTTTTTTTTTTTTGTTTGTGTACACTACCTTCACTTCCAGGATGTTTATTGGCGAAGAAAAGCCGTGGCCGATTCCACTCCCTGTGGTTGTGACGACGGAGCTGTTGCCGTAGGAGTCGTTGCTTTGTCCGTGGGCCGAGTCTGGAACAGGAAGATTGGCCACACGACTCTGCCCTCGCTTCACAAGAATCCTACAACGGACCTCCGACCCGCAACTGTGGAGGTTGATGGGCGGGAGTAAGTGCATGTGGGCAGGACTGGAAGTTGGCCCCCAGACGCCATCGGTGCTGTGGTACATACGCCAACATCTTTACCGTTGGGCCATGTGGTCACCTGGACAACACAAAACACTACCAAAGACATGGCTTTACAGCCCAAGCGCGCAGAGGAGATACTGCAACTGCCTGAGCTGTTCGACTTAAGTATGCAGTGGTCACGCTTACAGCGTCGCTGATAGCATTAGCCCACGCGTGGTGAACGACGCAGAGCCGGGTCTCGAGGCAGGAAGGGCTGAATGCCTGGACACTGGGTGGCCTACGACACCGCGCTCACCGAGGCGGGTTTGTTCCATCCCTCCGATGGGATGTGTGTTCCGCTCCTTGGCCGCCAAAGAACCGAGCCTGCTCGGCCCCGACAAGCCGGAGCTCCCTCCGCTGCACGCCCGCCCTGGCCAGCCTCGTCAAGGCGTGCCCCGAACTCGCTCCGGAGCTGGTCGACGCCCTCGCCCTCAGCCTGTAACCCCGCAGGCCATGGACCACACGTAAAAACACATTTTACACACCCACACCACTTGTTTGTTACGAGGTAGTAGAAGGGGCATTTTATATCATCAACAACCCGAAACGTGCTCCGCCCATACCAGTCCGACCACCTGACCCACCACCACGACTACTGCGGGTTGGTGAAGAAGCTCATCTTGGAGGGGGGCACCAGGGAGGCCGGAAGCATCTCGAACGGAATCGGATTCTCGGGCGACTTCTTCGCAATCTCGCACAGCCTGTGCAGCGCACACACGGCCACAGCCACAGCCACGCGTGAGTGTCGTGCGCACACGCACCACCGCTCACACACACATACACACACGCCGCACAGCGCGCACACGAAAGAGATGGGAGAAGGGCCGGACGGTACCGCAGGGCGATGGCGAACTCGTCGAGGTCGAGCTTGCCGTCCTTGTCGATGTCGGACAGGGTCCACACCTTGCGCAGCACGCCCGTGGCCACGCCCGTCTCGACCAGCGCCGTCTTGACCTGCGCGCCGCTGAGCTTGCCAGCCTGTGGGTTGAGCATGAGGAACTGGCGCTCGTAGGCCGCCTTCTCCCGCTCGCGGATCACGTAGTCCTCGTCCTCGGGCTCGTCCTCGAACGGGTTGTCGTCGCCGCCGGCGCCGCCGAACGGATTGGACTGCTGTCGCTGAAGTGGCGGCGCTGGCTCCTCCTTCTTCGGCGGCGAGATCATTGCCATCAACCGAGGAATGTCGATACCTGTGCGTGCGTGCGTGCGTGCGTGTCATGTGCGTGAGTGCGGGACCAACAGAAAGAATGAAAAACAGAGAAAAAGAAGTCTTAGGTACGGACCCAGAACATCGTCGATGCGGGAGACCAGCTTCTCGTCGAGCTTGGCGAAGGTGTCAAAATCGTGGTCCTTAAGCGTCTCCTTGAACCGCTCCAGGTCGGGGAAATCGCCCGGCGGCAGCCGGTGTGTCCTCTTCACCTCCCTGGCGCAGCCGAACAAACACGCAACGCGGTGAGATCGAGAGATCGACCTCTGCGGGTTCACCAACAACCCACGACACGCACACGACGCACAGTCTGGGAAGGTGCGCGCGCACCGATACACGTTGAGCATGTCCTTAATGAGTTCGTCCTTCTTTGCCTTGCTGCCCCACAGCGCCGGCATTTGTTTCTTGATGTGCCCGATCAGATAGGCATGCACCTTCACCAGCCGAGCTCTGCGCATGCACACGCGAATAGACGACACACGACAAAGTGGTGAGTAAAGCTGTGTGTGTGTGTGTGTGTGTTCAGCCTGGAGTGGCTAAGGTACCGCTTGACGAGCTCGTTGACCTTGCGCATGGCGGAGTTGGTGGGGAGGGACATGAGGTCCTTGAGCAGGTCGGCCTGCTCAGCGTCGAACAGTTTGGCGTTGTCGCTGATGTGGTACGGCTCGTTCCAGAAAGAACCTGTCGTGGCGGGGGAGTAACTTGATCAGTTAACGATCGACACACACGACACACACGACACACACGACACACACGACACACACGACACACCACACGACGACACGAGACGTACCGATGTAGACGCGCATTACCTCGGGCGTTTTGACGACCTTGCCGAGCGACCACATCATGGCGCCGTACACCCGCATGAGCTGCTGGTGGGACACCATGTCGGCCTTGTTGAGCACAACCCTGATCTTGTCGTCGTTGCCCTTCAAGCCTTCGATCGCTCTCTGCACGACACACAGCACACGCGACACACACGACACACACGACACAGGGTCAGTCAAGGCAATCCAACCCTTTGGGAAGAGGCTTGTTTGCGTACTTTGAATTCGTCGGAGATATCGAGTTTGTGGGCGTCGAAGAGGAGGAGGATGAGGTCGGCCCGCTCCGCGAACCACTCGATCACGCTCACGAAGTCGTAGCTGCGCCCGATCCGCTGCTTCTCGCCCGAGAGCACGCCCGGGGTGTCCACGAACCTGCGCGCGCGTGAACCGACGCGATGCATTCAGTGAATGTGCGACGACAACAGAAGAGGTGAAGGCGGTGGTGGGCCGAAGGTGGTGTTGGTGGGTGGGTGTAGCACAGCACGTACGAGATGTACTGGAGGAGAGGAGCGGGCGACTCTGCGGCTTCAAATTTGCTGAGGAAGGAGGCGCCGTAGCGGTTGAGCGCGTGGAAGGGCTTGTCGGCGTCGACGGCCACTGCATTACCGGGCACCACCCGCTCGGCGTTACCGTGCATCACCGCCACGAACCTGCAACACACCATGCCACACACGAGGTGTGTGAGATCTTTTAATCCCATAAATATGAATAAATAAATAAAAATCGCAAAAATACGCAAGTAGAGGATGGGCTGTGCATCAATCAAAAATCATGATGGACGAACCTGTCGGTGGTGGGCTCGGGACCAATGCGGGAGCCAGGGAAAGGCTGGTCGAGCATGAACTCGATGAAGGAGGTCTTGCCCGTGGAATACTGACCGAGGAGAAGCACCAAGGGCTTGGCCTCGAAATCGGTGTCGCGGAGGAAGGGCGAATGGAACTCGTCGAACTTGTACTTCATCTCCACGGGCAGGATCTTTTCCTTGTAGATCTTCTTCAGCCCAGCGACTACTTGGGGATAGAGATTGGGCTCCCCCTCGGGAATCTTGTCCAGCCTGCGCCTCGCCTGGTGCTCGCCGCTGTGATCCATCTCTAGCTAGCTTCCTGATTGGATGCACTCGCAGCTAGGCTTTGAAAGGATGGCGCAATCTCTGATTGATGAGAGTCGAACACCACTTCTGGCCCTGCCCACGTGTCAGATGAAGGAAATCCCAAAAGAAAAAAATAATCTACAGCCACCTTAAATAATCCGCGTATTTTCTTTTTTGACGCAGATCGCCACTCCTCCGGCTTTCATCCTTGTTCTGAGATCGAGCGCGCTTGAGCTACGAATTCCGATTTCATTCGTGCGCATACATAAACAAATGGAGGACGACACATTTGAGCTTGAGGCCCCCACCGTCGAGCCTGGTTATGACGAGGAAGGTGATGAGGCGTTCGAGGATGATGAGGCCTACACCGAGGAGGAAGCTGGCGCCCCCGCCCCTCATGTGCGCGCCGTGCCTGAGCCCGTGCGCAAGTTCGTCGTGCTCTTCCACAAGTACTTCATCCAGAAGAACGTGGACAAGATCACCGGCATCTACCACTACACCTTCAGCAAGCTCACTGACAGGTAGCGCCCAATTTCGCGATTTTTGTTGATGCAGATCTTAATGTCGTTCTCCATCAACCATTCAGGTTCTTCAAGGATTCTACTTGGCCCTCCGAGGAGACCATCGCTCCCCTTGTCAACAATGGTACGCAATTTCTGGTGATTGTTGCGCCAATTTTCGACAGTACCCTTTCTAACAGTTGCTTCTAATGTCGCGGCACACTCTCAGACAAGGTGTTCCTCCTCATGTACAAGGGTAAGTCATCGTGCCGTTCTTTTTTTCTTTTGTAATCTCCTCATTTTTCGAGATTCTTACATCTGATCTCCTCGGCAGAACTCTACTTCCGTCACATCTACTCCAAGCGAGAGCAGCCTTCGCTCAACGCTCGCTTCGAGTCGTGGCACAACTACCGCCAGCTGTTCGACTACGTCCTCGGTACACGCCTCCTCCCGCTCTCTAGCTCCGTCTGGCCCCGAGCGAAGCGACACGACACCACCATCACGAGTCCTTACGCCCTACATGTCGCGATGACGTACAGCGCTGGAGGACGAGGCCGAGCTGGGCCTGCCCCTGCAGTGGCTGTGGGATATGGTGGACGAGTTCCTCTTCCAGTTCCAGTCCTACTCCCAGAACCGCTGCAAGCTCGCCAACAAGTCTGCCAACGACCTCGCGCTCTTCAAGGAGCACCCCGACGTCTGGAGCGTGACTAGCGTGCGTCTTTACATCTTGAGCTCAAACATTTCTCTCTACTCGCCACCTCTTTCTCTCTCTCTTTCTCTCGAGCACATGCTGACCATGATGCCTTCTACGTGCAGGTGGTCACCTACCTCGAGGCGCTGTCGACCAAGGGCAAGGTGGTGGAGCTGCTCGCGGCACAGAACGCCGACAGCAAGCCGCCGCAGGCGCAGCAGTACACGCTGGGCCAGGCCCTGGGCTACTTCGCCCTCGTCGGTCTGTCGCGCGTGCACTGCCTGCTGGGCGACTACCACAGCGCCCTGCGCGCCCTGGAGCCCATCGACCTCACCCGCCGCGGCCTCTACACGCGCGTCACGGCCTGCCACGTGTCGCTCTACTACTACCTCGCCTTCGCCTACCTCATGACCAGGCGCTACGCCCCCGCCGTGCAGGTGGTGGGCTCCATCCTCACCTACATGACCCGCACCAAGCAGTACCACACCCGCTCGTACCAGTACGATCAGATGATGAAGAAGAACGAGCAGCTCTACTACCTGCTCGCCCTCGCCGGCGCCCTGGCCCCGCAGGGCACCGGCCCGCTCGGCAACGACACCGTCGAGCAGGCCCTCCACGAGAAGTGCGGCGACAAGCTCATCCGCATCAACCGTGGCGAGCTCGCTGCCTACGAGGACATGTTCAACAAGGCGTGCCCCAAGTTCATCCACCCGTCGCCGCCCAGCCCCGACGCTGCGCCCAACGCCTCGGCCGCCCAGACCGACGAGGCCGCCGCCGCCTCGCTGCCCCACGACTACCACCAGGAGCCGCGCAGGCTGCAGGCCCGCGTGTTCATGCAGGAGGTCGAGGAGCAGGCCCCGCTCGGCACGCTGCGGTCGTTCCTGCGGCTGTACACGACCATCTCCATCCCCAAGCTGGCTGGCTTCCTCGATGCCGACGTGGCGACCGTGCGGGCGCAGCTCATGTGCTACAAGCACAAGACCGCGCACGCGCCCCACCTCGGCCCGCGTCTCCCCGACTCAGCCACGCCCCACGACGTCACGTTCCACATCCAGGGCGACATGGTCCACGTCGTCGATGCCAAGCAAGCGCGTCGCTACACCGACTACTTCCTCCGCCACATCCACAAGTTTGACTCCATCCACTCGCGTCTCCTCACCCACCAGCAGCAGTAAGCAAGCGTCGTGCCAGGCACCTACACGTTCGGTCGGCTCGGTCGTGTAGAACAAGCGCAGAACGAGAAAAGAAAATTCTAATTTTTACAAATCAAAACACAAAATCTATTTTTTCCCCTTTCTTTTGCATAAATCAGATGGCTGAGTCACAGGACAAGCGAGTAGAAATGGAGGAGGAAGAGGATGACCCCTACATGATGGGCACAACGGTGGTTACAGACGGGCTGGAGGATGAGGACGAGGAGGAGGTGCAGGAGGACGTGGCAGACGATGAGGAGGATTCATCGTCTGACGATTCGGATTCTGAGGGCGAGATTGGCGAGGAGGAGCTCGCCTCCTACCGCGCGCGGGTGGAGAGCAACCCGCAGCAGTACGATGCCCATGTGCAGCTTGTTGCCGCCCTGCGCTCCCTCGACGGGCAGGAAGTAGCGCTACACCAAGCCAGGTACGTACACGCCCAAATAAAAGAATAAATAAATAAGACGTAAATACTGATGGCTACTTGTTGGTGTGCGTTGGCAGGGAGAAGATGGCCTCCATCTTCCCGTTGCCCGAAGGTGCGTGCAGCCTCGCCTGGTACTAAGCTGAGTCTTGCTCTGCAAAGTTTTTTGACGCTTATTTGTGTGCGCGCTGGCTTTGCAGACGAGTGGCTCGAGTGGCTGGGCGACGAGGAGAGGCATGCCGGCGACGACCCGGTGGCCAAGATGCAGGTCCTCAGCCTCTACGACCAGGCCGTCCAGGACTACCGCTGTACGTCTCGCGCCGGCACCCAGGGTGTCTTTACAAAGTGCCTTGCCCAGTCTGATCGTGTGTGTGTGTGTGCGTGCGTGCGTGTTGTATGCAGCGGTGGCCGTGTGGGAAAGGTATGTGCGGTTTGCGGAAAGCTTCTACGGAGAAGATCTGGCGGCAGTGCGCGGGGTCTACGAGGACGCCCTCACGTCTGTGGGCCTGCACGTGGCCGAGGGTGCCCGCGTGTGGAACGCCTATCGCGAGTTCGAGCACAAGCGCGCCGCCGCCGACGTGGAGCGCACGCGCAAGCTCTTCGTACGACAGCTGAGCGTGCCCCTCGTGGGCATGGACGACACGCTCCAGGCCTACCTCGCCTGGGAGTCCACCCACGGCGGTGACCCTGCCAACGGGCGGCGCGCGCACGAAACCGCTGCGGCTCGCCTCCAGGAGTACCTCCCCTACGAGCAGCAGGTCGCCGGCCCGTGGTCAGGTACCCAGTATCACTTCTCTTCCTGAGCGCACACTTGGCTGACCACACACACACACTCACACACACACACACACACACTCACACTCACACTCACACCACACATACACAAATGACAGTCAGCAATCCGGACTATACGAAACTGGAGGCGTGGAAGAGCTACGTGCAGTTCGAGGAGCAGAAGAACGAGCCGGCGCGTGTGCAAATGGTCTACGAGCGCGTCCTCCAGCGCTACTGCCTCGTGCCCGATCTCTGGATCTCCTACGTGACCTACCTCGTACGTCTTCCTTCCGACTCCCGTGTAAGCTGCTCGAGAGGTGGTTAAGAGAGAGAGAGAGAGTATGCTGGCCGAGTCTTAGCGATGTCAATCGGACAACAAACAGGACCGTGTGTTGAAAGGCGTTCACGACGTGGTGCTCTCCGTGTACAAGCGGGCCGTACGCAACTACCCCTGGTCATCGCAGCTTTGGGCTAACTACGTTCGCGCGCTGGTACGCAGCCATCTCCTCCTCCCCCCTTCTTCAGCCATTCTACCACGAGTCCAACCTTCTTCTTCATTCTCTCTTCCTCTCAACCCTAAGGAGCGCGCATCTCGGTCGGAGCAAGAAGCTACAGGTATGTTGCCTACGCGTTGGAAGTGTTGGCTAAACAAACACCGTACTCGCTTGCAGCCTAATGCGACCCTTTATTACAGCTGTGTTTGAAAAGAGCCTGCAGGCGGGGATGGGCGCGGCGGCGGACTTTGTTCACGTGTTCCAGACCTTTGCCGACTTCCAGCGGCGCCAACTGCCTCCCGCGAGTACCCACTGCTCCTCCCTCCCCTTCAAGCGTACTGTGGATCTGACGCCGTCACCCTCTCCCGCCTACTTGCTTCATGTGACAGGCGAGATTAAGGGCAACACCGAACAGAGCGAGGCGAAGGGCGCCCCGATTCGCCACACGCTGCAGCGAGCCGTCGACACTCTCACCACATGTGCGTATCTTCTCTAGGATTCCCTCAAACCCGTTACACATGCGTCCGGCGCTGATCTTGCCCTTGCTTTCACCGCACCACCGCCATCATCAGACTTCCCCGACAGTGCGTGGATTGCCGAGCTGAGGATGTACTGGGGCACCCTGGAGGCCCGCGTGTTCGGTGACGCCGAGAAGGCCGTCGCCCAGTGGGAGGAGGTCATGCAGGTCCACGGCGCCGACTCGGACCGATGGCGCCAGTACGCCGATTGCCTGTGGGACGCGCTCGGCCCCGCCGGCATCGAGCGCGTGCGGGCGGTCTACAAGCGCGCCGCCAACTGCCTCACCCACAGCGCGTCGGCCACCGCGCTCTTCAACGCGTGGCTCGGCTTCGAGCGCATCTACGGCGACCTGGCCGGATTCGACGAGGCCCAGCGCCGACAGACCACCAAGCTCACCGCGCTCGTGACCCGCGAGCAGCAGCAGTACGAGCAGCAGGAGGACTACGCCACGACCCAGCGCACGGCGCGGAAGGAGCGCCAGCCGGCCAAGGGAAAGGCCAACAAGGCCAAGGCCACCAACAAGCGGGAGGCCCCCGCCGCGCTCCCGGCCAAGCCGGCCAAGCGACGACGAGGTACGGATCCCGCGCCCGTGATTGCCAACCTGGTTGCACGCTGCTCTTGGTGTCGACAACGGTTTGTCCCACACCTCACATCTCACCACCCAGGCGAGGAGCCAGCGCCCGAAGCCGCCGCTACGGGGGAGGCCAAGTCTGACATGGATGTGGTGGCGGAGAGCGAGAAGAGCGGGTCGGCCGAGCGGTCGGATGAGGCAGAAGCAAAGGCCAAGCCGAGCGAGACCGCCAAGCCGAGCGAAGTTGAAACCGACGGCACGAGCGCCCAGGAGCGCACAGTGCGGGGCGCCGGCCTCCCTTTCAGCATGGACGAAGCCGCAGTGCGAAAGGCCTTTGAAGTGGTACGGAGCACACCACACCGCTGCATACTCACAAAGAACGATACGCGCGTGTCTCTCTGCTTCCGGCTAACGCCACACACACACACACACACACACACACACAACTATATCGCCTCCAGTGCGGACCGGTGTCCGATGTGCGGATAGTGCGAGGCAAGGAGGGCCAGTCCAAGGGCTTGGTCTTCGTCGAGTACGCCACCGTCGCGGGCGCACAGGCCGCCAGCGCCCACCAGTGGCCGGAGACCGACCAGCGAGTCTGGAGAGTGCAGCTGGCCTCCGCGCCCAGGGTTCGTGCCTCCCCAATCCCATCAGCACATGTCGGCAACCAGCTCGCTAACACACACACACGACACACACAACACACGACACACAATGTACTTACAGCACACGTTGCCCAAGACCGAGAAAAAGCGCCAATACGACGACGTGTTGACGATATTCGCGTCCAACCTGGCCTTCGAGATGACCGAGGACGACATCCGCGAGGTGTTCGGGGCGATGGGTCCGATCAAGAGCGTGCGGCTCATCCGGGACAGGTCCCAGAGATCCAAGGGCTTCGCCTACATCCAGTACCACGACCCCGAGGTCCTGCTGCGCGCCCTCGCTCTCAATCAGACCACCGTGCGGGGCCGCATCATCAACGTCGTCCGCTCTCGCCCTCCCGCCAAGACCGCAACGCCTCCGCCCTCGTACGCCTCCCACCAAAGCCCTGGCCTCGCAATCGCGCCCCATCTACTGACTGTGGTGTGGTTCCTTGGGCTGGTGGCGCCGCACACGCAGCCCCGTGTCGATGAAGCCGCCGACCGCGCTCATGCCCCGCGCAGTCAAGAGGCCATCATCAGCCGCCGCCGCACCGCGCCAGGCGTCCACGTCGACGCCCACGATGGCGGCCACCGCCACCGCCACCACTACATCGGCAGCGACCGGGGCCGGCGGTGGTGCGGCCAAGTCCAACGCCCACTTCCGTGCCCTCCTCACCAAGGGCAAGTCCCGCCCCTCGTAGAGGACCCGTGACGACCCGTCGCTGGGTGTGTCCCATTCAGAGTCGACACAGAAATGCCACAAATAAAAATACTAATTTAAACCCCGAAAGTCCGCGACGAACTCCATTTGGAGGTAGAGGACGCCTACTTAGACTCTTGTCTTTGGCCACCAGCCTACGCGCACATCCTTGTCGTTTTAACGAGCTTGCAACAGTTGAAAGGAAAGGATGCAGAGCGCAGTCAACACAGTGAAGCGAGTGGTGTGTGTGGGCGCCGGCTACGTGGGTGGCTCGACGATGCCCATTATCGCCTCGCATGCTCCCGATCTGACGGTCACGATCGTGGACATTGACGAGAAGCGTATCAACGAATGGAATTCGGGCAACGCGCTGCCTATCTACGAGCCCGGCCTCGAGGAGATCGTGCGAGCCCACATCAACAAGAACCTCTTCTTCACCACGCGCGATCTGCCCAAGGCGATCAAGGAAGCGGATGTCATCTTCATCGCTGTGAACACTGGAACCAAGGAGTACGGCCATGGCGCTGGAAGCGCCTACGATCTCACGTCGTGGGAGGCCGTCTCGCGCTCCATCGCCAAGTACGCCACAGAGGAGCGTTTCTACGTGATTGTCGAGAAGTCTACCGTGCCCGTGCGCACCGCTGAGCAGGTCCGTCGCATCCTTGACGCCAGCAAGGCTCCCGGTACACTTCATTCATCTCTCCTTTTCACATCTTCTACATCTGCTCGCCATTACTGCTTCTACACAATTTTCCTTTTTCTACTTTGAATTGCATTCGATTCCTCTTCCTCTCCACATGGTGCTGACCCCCAAGCCGACAATGGTGTCGTGTGGATGTGGTGAAGGCGTGTCCTTCGAGGTGGTGTCCAACCCCGAGTTCCTTGCCGAGGGTTCGGCCGTGCGCAACCTCGAGGAGCCCGACCGTGTCCTCATCGGCGGCCTTGAGACCGACGAGGGCAAGCGGTGCGTTCACCCGACACACAACGCAACACGCAACACGACACACGATGCACAACAACACAACACGACACGCGCGGCTGCGTCTATTTGGTTGGCTGACTTTTGTCGAATCTCGATGTCGTTGCTCTTGTGTGGCACACGCAGTGCAACGGAGATGGTGGCTGAGATCTACGCCCACTGGATCGACAGGAGCCGCATCATCACCACCAACCTCTGGTCGTCGGAGCTGGCCAAGCTCGCCGCCAACGCCTTCCTCGCCCAGCGTCTCTCCACCGTACGGCCACTCTTCCGCCCTGTTTGTGTCGTGCGTGTGTGTGTCGTGCATGCGTGTGCGGTCTCGGCGTTGCTGATCTACTCAACTACTCAACAACTGGCCTTCAGGTGAACGCTTTGTCGGCGGTGTGCGAGGCGACCGGCGCCAAGATCGACGAGGTCACGCGCGTTGTGGGTACCGACACCCGTATCGGCTCCACCTTCCTCAAGACCTCCGTCGGTTGGGGCGGCTCCTGCTTCAAGAAGGACATCAACGGCCTCGTCTACCTCGTTCGTCTCCCGCCACACACGAC
>NW_004457289.1:16158-26972 GCF_000313135.1 Acanthamoeba castellanii str. Neff | reverse complement strand
AGAAGAAGAAGAAGAGCTAAAGCGCCAAGAGGCCGAGGCGGCTGAAGCTTCCGGCAAGAAAAAGGAAGAAGAGGAGACCGACCACATGGAGGAGGAGGAGGAAGAGGCCAAGCCAACTACCACGGGAGCAGCCGAGGAGCAGGCGCCTACTACTCAGCCGGGCGAGGGTGCGTGGACGCTGCGTAGTGTGGGGTGTAGGTAGGCCAAAACTGAAAGTGTGTCGTGTCGTGTTCTTGCGTGCAGGCCAATCCGCGCAGCAGCCTGCGAATGTAAGTAGCACCGAAAAGCAGGCGGAGGCGAAGAAGGCGCCCCCGACCAAGGCGACACACAGGCTGGACATCTTCCTGGACGGCACCCGGCTCGATCTCGACAAGACCATCTTCCAGATCGTGCCCAAGCCGCCGCAGGGTACGTCTACTCCCTGTGCGTGCCGTGAGGCCAGGCTGTTGTTGTTGCAACACAGGCGCTGGTGGTGACTAATGGTTTCCTGTTGCCTCGATCGTCGCAGGCGAGGCCGATCAGCTGCCCGTGCACCACTTGTGGAGCCAGGAGCACCTCCTGACGTTCTCCCTGACTCCGCTACACCCCGCGGCGCCGTCCGCCGATGATGAGGCCGCAGGAAATGAGGAAATGAGCGAGGCGACCTCCACCTCCACTTCGACTTCAACCTCGACTTCGACCTCGACCTCCACGACGCCTTCGTCGGACGAATCCGTCACCAGCAGCACCACCCTCACAGGTAAACACTCTTCTTTTTTCTTTCTTTCTTTCTCTTTCTTGCTTTCTTTCTTTCTTTTAGCGTGAATTGCTGACGTGGGGGGTTCATACAGCGCTCGGCCGGCCTGCGCTGGAGCGGTACCTGGCGCTGGCTGCGCCGGAGTGGCTGCGCGAGGAGGGTGCGTCGGCCACGACGCTCGATATCCTCAACCTCCTCCGCGTGCTCGACGCCATCAACCGACTCTGGAATTCGCTCTTCACCAGCGTCACCGTACGTGGTTCCCCAACGGACTCCACCCGACTCCCTGAAGAGAACCTAACCTATTCACACTACCGCACACGCACACGCACACAGGCACGCGCTGATTCTACGGAGGGTCCCAATTGCCGGATCAACCCGAGCGAATTCATCAGCTCCAAGCTCACGGGGAAGCTCACGCGCCAGATGCAGGACCCCATTACCGTCTGCAGCCACGCCTACCCGCGCTGGTGCAAGGAGCTCGCCTCCGGTACTACCATCTCCACCAAACTTTCACCAACGCAAACGCAAACGCAAACGCACACACGTGGGGCTAAATGCAGTGTGTGCTCATCAATCAATTGGGGGAATCGAGCAGAGTTTTCGTTCCTGTTCCCGTTCGAGACCAGGCGCCTTTATCTCAACTCGACGTCGTTCGGCGTTGCGCGTGCGCTCAAGAACTTGAAGATCACCATTCACGGCCAGCCCCTCCAAGTGCCCCGACTTCACCACAACAAGGTACCCTCTCTCTCTCACACACACACTTTTCACTTGTTGCCGCGCGCCCACGACCGCACGGGACTGACCTGATCTCTGCGTGTCCTGCTGCTGCTGGCCGCTGCTGCTCCAGGTGGCCATATCGCGTCAGCACATCCTGCCTGCGGCCCAGAAGGTGATGGAGCTCTACGCGCGACACAAGGCCGTGCTCGAAGTCGGCTACTTCAACGAAGTGGGCGTTGGCGCCGTACGTCTGCTCCCCCATTGGAAAAACGTGTTTGTTATGTTCGTAAATGCTGATATATATTATATATACTTCTTGGCAACGCCGGCCAGGGTCCCACGCTGGAGTTCTACACGATGGTGTCGCACGAGCTGCAGAAGAGGAAGCACGGCCTGTGGCTCGACCAGGACGCCTCGACGACGCACGTCGCCCCCATGCATGTGGAGGGCGCCAAGGACGCCGCGGTCAAGGACGCCAGCGACGCCGCCGCCGCCGCCGAGGAGCAATACGCGTTCCACCCTGCCGGCCTCTTCCCCTCTCTGCTCAGGTATGGCTCACACCACTCACGCACCGCACACGCACGCACCGCACACGCACGCACCGCACACGCACACCCCAGTATTATTGAGTGGATGGACTCACTAACGATGATTTGCAGCCCGAACGCACCCGAGGAGCGGAAGGCCGAGGTGGAGAAGCTGTTCAAGTTCGTGGGCCGATTCGTCGGGAAGGCCATCCTCGACGGCTGGCAGCTCGATTTCCCTCTCTCTGACTCCCTCTTCAAGGTACTGTACTTTGTCGTGTGTGTCGTGTGTGTCGTGTGTGCCGTGTGTGTCGTGTGTGTCGTGGGAAAGTTGAGAGGGGGCCTCATCGCATCAACCGCAGGTAATGATGAGCGACAAGCTGAGTTGGGAGGACCTCCGGTCGCTCTTCCCCGCGTACGAGAAGTCTCTCCGCCCTCTGCTGCAGCTGAGCCGCGAGAAGCACCAAATCCAACGCGACAGCCACCTCGTACGCCTGCTCTCCCTTAATCTTTTCTTTTTCGTGATTCTTTTTTAAATTCGGGTGGCCGCCACAGACGATGGCCGAGCGCGAGGAAAAGATCGCGGGCCTGCGTCTTGAGGGGCGCAAGGTGGAGGACCTCTACCTGGACTTCTCCCTGCCCGGCTTCGCCGACTGGGAGCTCAAGCCCCGCGGCGCGGACATCGACCTCACCATCGACAACGTCGAGGAGTACGTGGCCCTCACCGTCAAGGCCCTCCTCGAGGACGGCGTCCGCCTGCAGCTCGATGCTTTCCGCTCGGGCTTTGAAGAAGTACGGGCCGTCTTCTCAGCTGCTTTTCTGATGATGATGATGATGATGATGATGATGATGATGATGATGATGATGATTGACGCGGTCGGTTGCAGGTGTTCTCTCTGGCGAACCTGCGTATCTTCTCCCTGCACGAGCTCAAGGCGCTTATCTGCGGTCTTCAGGATGACTCGGAGAACTGGTTGCCTCATGGTACGAACTGGTTCTCTTGGGCCTGGTTGGCTTGGCGTGGGCATCTTGACGGTGGCGGCTTACGCTTTCTGGGGTGCGCAGTGCTGATGGAGCACACGAAGACGGACCACGGGTACCACGAGAACAGCCGCGCGGTCAAGTACCTACTGGAGGTCCTCACTGAGCTCAGCCCCGAGGAGCGACGCAAGTTCCTCCTCTGGGTTACCGGTAGCCCGCGACTCCCCATCGGCGGTACCATCTCCTGCAAATACCATCTGTGCTTGTTTGTAGAGGGTAACTTGACTTACTTTTTTTTTAACCAACCCAGGATGGAAGGACCTTGTGCCCAAGCTCACAATTGTGCGCAAGGAAGCCACAGACCGCTCCCACTCGGATGAGTACGACCTCTCTTCTTCTCTCTGCTTTCAATTCCTGTTTGATCTCATTCACTGGTCCTATTCTCCCAATGCTGCCACCAGGTTCCTGCCATCAGTGATGACCTGCTTTAACTACCTCAAGCTGCCTGACTACTCCACCAAGTCAGTGCTTAAGGACAAGCTCCTCCTTGCCATCAATGAAGGTGCTGAGTTCCACCTTTCCTGAACAGGTCTGTATGTCACTGCATCAAAACAAAACAAACAGGTGTCATTCTGCACACCTTTCCACACACCTTTTTCTGCACCTTGATGCCATATCATGCCACCCCCTGCACACCTTTTGGTCACATTCCTGCACCTTTTTTTCCACCTCTGGATGTTTTTATCACACCTCCACACCTTTCTGTTGCACCTTTCTGCACACCTTTCCACACACCTTTTTCTGCACCTTGATGCCATTTCATCACAACCTCCACACCTTTTCCCCACATAGTGCCCCCCCGCAGGGGGACTTTTTTTTTTATGGTCGACAGAAAAATAATTTCTTTTAAATTTCTTTCACACTTGTCCAAAATTATTGCTATGTGTGTTGTACCAGTTACATTTGTGGTTATTTTTGGTGAGATGATGCTAGCAGACCTTAGATTCCATGAGATTAGAGCATGTAACAAGTTGTAGAGGCAAACTATGGTGTGATGCTGGTGATTCCAACAACTGTTGCAGTTGCTAAGAACACTTGCATGATGTTACTGCTGTGGTTTTGCATTTATGAACTTCCTTAGCCCCATTCTCCTTCTTCTGCAACAAGCCCACAAGGAGCCAGAAGAGGAAGAGCAGTGTGGAGTAGGAGGAGGTGGAGGTGGCAGCACAACTGGTGTGTTTGCCATATGGCCACTAACCAGAGTTGGGTCACCCCAGTTGTTTATGGGGTGGAGATGTGGCTAGAAGACCTTGCACATACAGTGGGGATAAGAATTGAGCTTGGAGTTTAGCCAGTTGGGGAGGCAAACCATAGCAGAAACAGGATGCTGGTGATTCCTACAATCTGTTGTGTTTGCCAAGAACACTTGCATGATGTTACTGGTGTGTTGTTGCATTGATGGAGTAAAGCATGTGCAGGTCACCATCATCATCATAGGATGAGAGTGGACTGCCCACAGTGGTGGTGCCAGTGGAGGCAGTGGTGTTCTTGCCCTTCCCATTGACCAGCATGCCACCCCGTGGTGGGGGCTGCATGTGTGGCCTCTCTTCGTCCTGGCCATCATGTTCGTCATTGTCGTCATCCGTATGCCGCCATGCGCCATGCTCAGCATCAGAGACCTCGACCTGGTTGACCTGGAAGGGCAGCGGGATGAAGTCCGTATCGCGGTAGACGCTCACATCGCCAGCCTTGCTCTGGAACTCATTCTCCACGCGCAGCAATGACCACGTAAATCGTCTGCCGTATCATTGGTCATGTTGTGTGAGTTATTGCTGGAAACGTTTTTTCTCTTGGGCAGTAGCGTAACGTACCGCACGACCTCGACAGTGGCGGCGATCCAACCCATTGTGGTGGAGTCGATGCCGGTGTGGATGGGGGTGCCGCTCAGTGTGATGGTCCAGAAGAAACGGAACACGAAATTGCTCACAATGCAATAGTAGTAGAACCACTTCCTGTTTGTGTGGTGTGTGTGGTGTGTGTGGTGTGTGTGTGTGTCAGGGGGCACGTCGTGCGTCTCCCAGCAAGGCGCATGGTTGGGCAGTACCGGTTGGAATAGAAGAGTTCGTCTCGGAGGGGGAAGTTCTGCGAGTGCCATCGGCCCAGGCCCCAATCCATGAAGATGTCCCAAAGGTACGAGTAGAGCGTTGACACGATGAAGGCGATACACCACAGCACCCGAATCGCCGACCACTCGCCTATGCCGATTCACGTTGCAAGGCATTGATCAATAGCAAATAAAACACAAACCCACCCATTACGATTGCAGTGCGCGTGTGCGTGTGCGGTGGTGCGTGTCGCGGGCGGTACCGGCAGAGGAGAGGTCGCCGTAGAGTTGCGAGAGGAGCACCACAGAGAGGGCCACCAGGTACTTGGTCGAGTTTCCCAAATGCTGCGCACAAGATGGGATTCATGACGACGATCAGACCAGACCACAAAGGTGTGTGTCGTGTGTGCGAGTGCGTGTTCGTGTGTGCGCGCGCGCGAAGGTGTCGTATAATGCGTCAAGAGAAGTGATGTTGTTGGCAGCGGCGGGATGAAATGTGTGTGTGCGCACCTCGACGTGCTTGGTGGCGGAGTAACGGCCGAGACATTGCATCATGCGCCAGAACAGCGGCAGGCAAGCCATCGCGGCAGCGCCGTACCTGTGTTGATGGCCGGAAAAATTGCGAGGGGTGAGCAGTCCCCCCTCCTATGCGGGAATGAGGCGGCAAGAGAGCAGCAGGCACGCAGCGCCAAAAGGGGTAGCGGTAGGGGTACCTGTTCGCGATCTGGCAGCGGCCGGTGTTCTCCAGCCAGTCCCCGGTGGTGTAGTAACACACCGTGTACTCCGCATCGCCCAGCGTTTTGACCTGTTGTCAGGACCACCGAACGAAGCGCCGAGAGTGAGATGGGACAGCGCATTGGAGGGAGGCCGCGGGTGGGGTGGACCATGGACGTGAGCAGATCGCCGAGGTAGCCGTCCACGAAGCGCAGTTTGCCGAAGGGCGCCAGCACCTAGTGTGTGTGTGTGTGTGTGTGTGTGTGTGTGTGTGTGTGTGTGTGTGTGTACGTGTGTGTGTGTGTGTGGTGTCGTACGTGTGGCTTGTGAGTGCCATAGTGTCCCGTCTAGCATGCGTATGACATTACGCGCTGCAGTGAGTGTAAGATGATCGGACGGCACGGTACCACGGACACGAGCACTTGGAGGAAGAACACGCGGGAAGATCGATGGAGGATGTTGAAGGGGCAGACGATGAGCAATATGAGCGTGCACGTCAGCGCCAACGGGAAGATCTGATCTCAACGAAAGAGCTAAAGCGGTCAGTACGCCGAAGAATTCGCCAAGAAGTAGGAGAGGGGATCGTGCAAGAGAGCACGCACCTCAGCTGGACCAGCGTTGAAGTGCCCTGCGGCGGTGCCGGCGTAGAGGAAGAAGGAGGTGCCCCAGAGCACGCTCAGAAAACCGGCAAACTGCAGTGATCCATTATTAGTCCGTCCACGCGTTAGCCAGCACATCCATATGACAATGTGTGTGTGTGTTATGTGTTGTGTGTTGTGTGGCAGTACCCTGAAGAGGTGGATGTGGCTGAGGGCGGAGGTGGGGCTGAGGTCGAATATGTAGACATGGTTGACCCGGGTGCGGTGCCAGATGAGCACGTTGACTCCCCACAACCAGATACCGAGGATGGGCATGGCGCTGAGGCGGTACACGGGCAGCACCTTGCTCCACCCGACCGGACCGGTCACCTCCTGCACCTGGCCTTGCAGCAGCAGGAGCACCAGCGCCAGCAGGATGCATGCCGCCCCTCCAGCCACCTGCAAGTAGGGAGACAGAGAATAAGCATTATCGAAGTAGCAGGTGATGAAAGTTGAAACAGCAAGATCTTCATGAAGATTCTACTTCTTCTGGTCATTTCTTTTCGAGGCGAACGCGAATTTGGGAGTTCCTCGTGCATCCATTGTGAACGTGATTGCATGTACCTCTTCTTGTGCTCCATTTAAACATTGGAACCATAATCGATCTATACGCAAGGAAGATGTGGTGGCGGAGGGTGGATCCTTGCTATTGCGCCGTTGTGAAACAGGCATGGTCACCGATTTGGAATTGGAGGGGGTTGGGACAACCGAAACGATGATGATCTGATCGAAACTAAATAAAGGAACAAAAGAAAATGAAGAGAAAAGAAAAGCGGAGCTTCGGGGTGCGTACAAAGCCGAGCTGGAGGACCTTCCAGTCGAAGTAGTCGTGCTGTCGGGCCAACAGCTTTGCCTTGGCTTTGTCAAGGCTCCCATTGGCGAACATGTCCCTGTGGTCGTGCGCCCCAAGGAGATCAGAGACAGACACTTCTTGGTGAAGAAGGTGTAGTGCGATCGAAGGCGCACGCACCGGAACTTCTCCTCGGTGTCGTGGATGAGGCTGGTGAGCGTGGTGCGTGCGACGAAAGATGTGTGCTCGATGAGCTCGAGGTACTCGGCGCTGGATAGCTGCGTGATACGGTCGTGCTTCATCAGGAGCTGCAAGGCGCCAGTACCAAGCACGTTTGCACACGCACACGCACACGCACACGCACACGCACACGGTAAGCGGAAGATCGGCACTCAACTCGTGGAACGAGCCTTGCAGGGGCATGACAGAGAGATAGGGCTAGAGCAAGAGAACCTTTTGGAAGGCGGTGAAGTTGAAAAGGGCATAGTTGTCGAGTAGCATGAGGTGGCGGTAGAAGTCGACCACGGCCTTCTCCAGCCTCTTCGACGCCTTGTGCAAGTCCGCCGGAGACAACTGCGATCCCGCCAGGCGGCCCTATTGTTGATGACGATGATGATGAGCACCAAACAGGAGCGCCACCACCGCCAACGTAGTCCATCACGCCATGAGTGAGGCCCGAGCCTCTACACGAGCACAAAAGAACAATAGAACAAAAAAAAAGATGACGCAGCGCACCTCCGAGGCGGCTTCGAAGCTGCGTAGCTGGTCGTTGAGACGTTCGGAGCGAGTGAGGAGGTACTGGAGCTGCTGGTGGTAGAAGCCATCGACCTTGGCTTGTTCGTCCCGCAGGCGGCGGAAGAAGGTGAGCTCGAGCTCCTCCAGGGCTTCCTCCACCTCTGCCGCGCGGTGTTTCCCGACCAGCAGGCCCTCGCCTTCATGGTGGTGGTGGTGGTGGTGCCCCACGTACCCCTCTTCGTCAGAGGTCGCCCCATCTTCTTCGAGCCCGCCTGCCGCCGTTTGGCCCACCCTCTCATCGCGGAGCAGCTGCTCAATGCGCTTGAGAATCTTTTTCACCTCGCCGTAAGCAATGTACTTGCGCCTCCATGTGGTTACGGCGTGAAACTGTAGTTGCTTCTCGAACGTCATGCTACGGCGGTGCCGCAACTCGTTGCCTCCCCCCTTCTGCTTCTTCCTTCCCTCCTTCCTCGCCTTTGTCGACACACTATCCTTGAAAAGAAAGAAAAGAAAAACGAAGAAAATCACGTCAGCGGGAATCCTGCCACGCGCTCCAGGCATTGCATTCGGCCACCTTCCTCTGGAATCCTGCCTGGTGTCCCTTTGGTTGAACCCTCCGCGCTGCCCACACTGCGGTGATGGTTGGTCACCGTGTCGTGTTGTGCTGTCCGCCCCATAAATACTCTGCGCCATCATCCCCATTCTCACAAACCCATTCCGTCCGATTCGCACCACCACACATCCCCAAGCCAAGCAGTCGCCACTGCCACTACCACATCACACGCTTCATAGCATCAAACATGCGCGCCTTCAGCCGAGTTCCCGTTGCCCGCGCCTTGCCCACCTCCACCACCCTCACAAGCCGCGCCCTCTACACCACATACCGCGCCTCGGTGCCCGCCCTCGGCCCCCTCGAGTCTCGTCGGGGCCGCGTAGAGAACGCTGGCATCAATGACCCCGCCCTGAACCCCCTCAAGGTACTACTTTTTGTTTAGGCAAACGACGCACGACACGCACGACACGCACACACACGTTGACTCACCGCTGTTCTTTGCATTTTTGCAGGAGGCTGTGAGCGAGAAGACCGACCAGGCCAAGAACGCGTTCAAGAGTGCGGCCCACGCGGCTGGCGCTGACGATGCCCTGAACCGAGCGAGCGATGCCGCGAGCGGGATGGGCGAGAAGATCAAGAAGGCGGCCCACGACATGGAGGACAAGGCCATGGCGCCCGAGGTGAGGAAGTACCCCGTCGAGTTCTCGATGGCCACCGGCGGTGCCGTCGTGGGCGTGGGCCTCATGCTCTGGTGGATGTACATGTACATGCGCCCCCAGCACTCCATCGAGAACGAGACAGCGCGCACCGGCGGTCAGGGCGTGGAGGATGCCAAGAAGATCGTCGAATCCCAGAAGGCCTCAACCAAGAAGATGGTGTAAAAGATGTTGGTCAATAAGCCAACACTCAAATGCATCCCAATCCATTGCACAGCCCATCTCTCGATCCTCTTTTTCGCCACAAAAATGCGAGAAATAATGATTTCTTTATCAATTTTCTGCACACAATGTCCGTTCCCTCGTTTTTCTTCTCCGGATCGGAAGAGGATCGATCACAATTGAAAAGATGGCGACGAAGACGAAGGCCGGCACGGAGCGAAGGGGCGCAGACGGGTCGTGTTTCAAAGAGGTCGAGGTCCTGCTCACTCTCGCACTGCCGCCCAGCGGCCTGCGCGACATCAATGCCGCCGTGTGCAACCGCCTCAATCAGAGCCTCATGAAGTACGCCTCCCCGCAGTGATTTCTATTTATCGCTCAATTAGTTTGAATAAAATTAATAAAACAAATTCAAGCTACTAATTGAGCGATAAATACTTTATAATAAATATACTTATTTATCGTGCCAGGTATGTAGCGTTGGGAGAGGGAGGCGCCGGCGGCGTGCTGGTGGCCTACTGGGGCGTGGCATTGGAGGGGTCGTGCGGCCGTATCATGTACGAGCAGCCCGAGCTCCACTGCCGCGTGCGCCTCCACGCCCTCTTCTTCGCCCCCTCGCCCGGCCTCACCCTCGGTACCTCCTCGTTCTTCTTTTGGTGGGCCTTCTACCCGACCACCTTGCTGACCTCGTCGTGTGTGTGTCGTGCGGTGTGTCATTGTGTGTTGCAGTGGGTGAGGTGAACAAGGTGGGCTCGGACCACGTGGGCCTGCTGGTGGCGGGCGCGTTCAACGCTTCGGTGAGCCGTGACGCCGTGCCGGCCGACTTTGCGGCGGTGACCACCACCACGACGACGGCCGCCAAGGAAAAGAACGAAGATGAAGACGAGGACGAAAACGAAGACGAGGACGATGACGAGGCCAGCGCCGCCTCGGTGACTGCCGTTGAGTGCTGGCGATCCACCACCGACCCCTCCCGCGAGCTCTCGCCCGGCCGTTTTGCCGCTTTCCAGACCACTGCGTACGCCCGGCCCGCTCTCCCAGGCCCCAAGCGCTTGCGTCTCACGATGTGTGTCGTGTGCGGTCGGTGCGTGTCGTGTGTGCGGTGTTGATGTTTGACACGGGCAGGGTGAACACGTCGCGAGGAATCATCACCATCTTCGGTTCGATGCTGGCGCCACGCACCGGCCCGCTGCGTCATGTGCCGGGCCTCGAGGCGAGCAAGCCGGCTCGCGAGAGCCAGGCCCACGAGCAGCACCAGGAGGCCGAGGAGGCGGCCAGCGAGGAGGCCACACAGCTGCCCAGCAGCGAGGACTCAGCCAAGAAGGAGCAGAAGAAGAAGCGCAGCAAGCGGAAAGCCAAGGAGGCCGACGAGGAGGCGGAACAAGAAGAAGAAGAGGTCAAGCCCTCCAAGAAGACCAAGAAGGAGAAGACCCCCAAGAAGAAG
>NW_004457289.1:8611-11004 GCF_000313135.1 Acanthamoeba castellanii str. Neff | reverse complement strand
AAGGGCGGGATGCTCTGCTCCTGTGCCTGCTCGGAGGCGGGGCACAGGGTCGAGGAGATGAGCGTGGCAAACTCGGTGGAGCCGGTGGAGGCGGCCCTCTTCAGCTGGTCGGCCAGGGGGTACTCCGAGGGCAGCTCGCGCAGGTAGGGCAGGATGCCCTCGGGGTAGGGCACGGTCCAGCGCAGCTCCTCGATGGTGACTGTGGCCCGCACGGCGGTGGGGGCGATGAGGAAGGCGCTGATGGGCCGGTACTCGTAGACGACCTCCGTGACGGGGCTCACGTGGTTGTGCGCCTGGTAGTGGGGCAGGGGGTCGCCCACGCACCCGCAGCTCTCCACCGTCTCTCTGAGGGGGCCGCGGGCGACCAGCTTCCTCCTGCCGGGCTCCTCCTCCTGCTCCTCCTCATCCACTACGTTGGTGATGAAGTTGCCATCTTCGTCAAAGATGTGCAGGCCCTGGTCGGGCGGCGTGTAGAAGGCGATGCCAATGTCAGGGTCCGAGAACGAGGCGGCCATCTGGAAGGCGTAGAAGCAGCGCGAGTGGATGGTCGCGTTGAGCTCGAAGGTGGTGGACCAGGTCGAGAGGTCGGGCGCCAGGAAGGGCAGCTCGCCCACGGTGGCCGACAGGGCGCCGTCGTTGGCCGCGGCGAAGCTGGCCGCGATGGGTCCCTGGTCGAAGCTGCCAAAGTAGGCCATGGCCTTGAGCTCCTCCGAGTCCTCGCCGACGGTGAAGAAGGCGCTGTTGACGGACTGGCCGAAGCCCACCCAGCCGGGCACCAGGGCAGGGTCGTTGGCCGCCGGCAGGGGGCTGTTGCCGTTGGTAATGTCGAACCGCACGAGGCGCAGGCCCGCACGGCACTTCTGCATGAGGGGCGTGCACAGGGCGTTCTCCTCCTCGTAGAGGGTCGAGAAGCGGAGGTAGGCCATGATGGACTTGTTGCGCTGGACCTGCTCGGCCTCGCACCAGGTCACGTTGCGCTGCAGCTCCTCGATCTCGAAGCGGTGGGTCGAGACCAGCTTGCGGCACTCGGACAGGGCCAGCTCAAAGTTGACGCCGCGGCGGGCCTTGGTCGAGAGCGAGGCAGCCTTGGCTTCGGCGCTGTACTTCATCGCGCTGAAGGTGCTCGAGTCGAACTTGCTGATGGAGCCCCGGAACTTGCTCTCCAGCAAGGCGAAGGGCGAGAGCGAGGCCGGCTGGCTACGCTCGGGCTGGGCGGCCGACTGCGGCGACCTGCGCACGTTGGCGTAGAACACGCGGGCGTCGTTCTCATCGTTGCAGTCGGTGAGATTGTAGAGGCAGGCGATGGCGAGGGAGTGGTTGCGGTTCCTCCAGAGCTCGTGGAGGTTGTCCTCCTCGACCAAGGGGGCGAGGCGGGCGAGACATTCGTCGCGCTGGTACTCCAACTCGGACTCCTCGCGCAGCAGGGCCTTGAGATCTTCGAGGCACAGGTCCAACTCGACCTCTTCATCCTCTTCCTCCTTCGCTTCGATATCTACCAACTCTATCTTCCCCTTCTTGTTGTGAAGGTTTGACGATTCGTGTTTGTAGTGGTTACCGTTGTTGCCAGCGGGCCGGTTCAGGTCCACCTTCTTGGCCCAGCTCGCCTTCTCGAACTCCATGGCGCTTGCGCCAACGAAGGCGACAAGGATCACCAGGGCGATGATGCCTGGCAGAGTGGATCCCATCGTCTTCATCTTTCCGCTGGCTTTCTAAACCACCTTTTGCCATGTTGCTTTTTTTGGAAGGTTTGCTTTTTGTTTGGCAAAACGAAACCTATTTTGCAAGATGCATTGTGTAAATTGTAAAAACTAGTACAAATGAATGCGCTAACACAGTGATTTGTGTTAAAAGCGCAATCACGAGCACCAGGGAAGCCGATCGTTCATGCTGAAGTAGAACGCCTGCACGAGTAGGTACGCAGACCAGTACAGCTCTAACAATTTTTATCTTGATTTTCAAATTTCCTCACAAAATGCGCATCAGAAACAATGTTGGGCATGAACAAGGTCTTTCAGGCCGTGCGCACGAAGGTGTCTGCCGACAAGCATCGGTACCAGCTCGGCGGCTATGACCTTGACCTCACCTACATCACCGAACGGATCATCGGTCCGCCCATTCCCCATTTCACGATTTTATTCATGATATAATATTACATCGCGTGTAGAATTAAATTAAATTAATTCGTGTCCACGCTGCAGCGATGGCATTTCCGTCGGAGGGCTACGAGAAGGTGTACAGAAATAACATTGACGACGTGACCCGCCTACTGGGCGAGAAGCACAAGAGCCACTACATGATCTACAACCTCTCCAATCGTGCATACGACTATGAAAAGTTCGACAACCACGTACGCCCCCACTTCTCCTGACCACCTCATACGACGAGGAGGCAAC
>NW_004457289.1:7428-8430 GCF_000313135.1 Acanthamoeba castellanii str. Neff | reverse complement strand
CGGTCGGCCNACTCAGCTGCCCCTCGTGTCCTCTCTCTCTCTCTCTGCTTGCCCGCCCAATTCTCACGTTTCTCGTTCTTGGCGGTGGCGATGATGGCGATGGTGATGGTGATGGTCCATGCGCAGGCCGGCAAGGGACGAACAGGCACGGCGATCGCGGCCTACCTGATCTACAGCGGCCTCTTCTCCACGGCGGACAAGGCGCTGCGCTACTTTGCCTGCAAGCGCTCGATCACCATGTGGGGCGTGACCAACCCCTCCCAAGTCCGGTACGTCAATTTTCTCCCATTTGCTGATCACCACCAAACGTTTGCGGCCGGAGGGTGGGCGTTCATTTCAGTTAACGCCGATGAATTCCTCCACTCACTTTTCTAACAATTCGTATGTGCTGCTATTTAAAATGTACATATTACTTAATGTAATTGTGGTGTGATAGGTCGGTGCAATATTTCGAGCAGGTGTACGTCAAGGGACGGGTGCCGTCGGCGAAAGCGCTCGTGCTGCGCGAGGTGATCATGCACACCATCCCCAACTTCGACAAGGGCTGCTCTCCCTACGTCGAGATATTTTCCACCTCCAAGAACTCCCTCGTCTCCTCACCACCACAGGGGTACGCCCGTGTATCGTTGTGTGGTGTGTGTGCGTGTGTGTGTGGTGTGTGTGTGTGTGTGTGTGTGTGTGGTGTGTGTGTCGTGTCGTGTCGTTGCTAAGCAGCAGCTATGTGCAGAGATCCGGTATTTTATGCTGTGGATGGCCCGCAAGTGGTCTCATTTCCGGTCAACAAAATCATATTTATGGAGATTGGCATCGTCTTCAAGCACGTGACGCCCATCTACCGGTAAGCAGCAAACAACCACAAACCACAAACCACAAACCACAAACCACAAACCACAAACCACAAACCACAAACCACAAACCACAAACCACAAACCACAAACCACAAACCACAAACCACAAACCACAAACCACAAACCACAAACCACAAACCACAAACCACAAACC